>NC_057396.1:18135227-18363967 GCF_019320065.1 Cervus canadensis
AGCTCCACTGCAGGACGACCACATCAAACCTTCAGCAAAACAGGAGTACAGCTCTGCACATTAACAGGCAGGCTGCCCAAAGCTTTACTGAACACACAGACACTCCCCAAACTGGACATGGCACTGCCCTCCAGGCAGACAAGATCTAGCTCCATCCAGGAGAGCACAGGCCCAAGTCCCTCAATCAGGAAACCTTCCCAAGGCCCTGTCCAACCCCACCCATGGGAGACAGACTGCACAATTAAGAGGAACTATGGCCTTCCAGCCTGCAGAAAGGAGAGCCCAAACACAGTAAATTAAACAAAATGAAAAGACAGAGAAACATGCAGCAGATGAAGGAACATGGTAAAAACCTACAAGACCAAAGAAGTGAGGAAGACATAGCTTACCTGAAAGAGAATTCAGAATAATGATAGTAAAGATGATCCAAAAATCTTGAAAACAAAATGAATTCACAGATAAATAGACTGGAGGCATGGATCAAGAAGATTAAAGAAATCTTTAACAAGGTCTTAGACCTAGAATTGATGATTGTGAATTGTGGTACTGGACAAGACTTTGAGAGTCCCTTGGACCGCAAAAAGATCAAACCAGTCAATCCTAAAAGGAAATCGATCCTGAATATTCATTGGAATGACTGATGCTGAAGCTGAAGCTCCAATTCTTTTGGTCACCTGATGTGAAGAGCTGGTCACTGGAAAAGACCCTGATGCTGGGAAAGATTGAGGGCAACAGGAGAAGGGGACAACAGTGGATGAGATGGTTGGATGGCATCACTGACTCAATGGACATGAGTTTGAGCAAGCTCCAGGAGTTGGTGATGGACAGGGAAGCCTGGCATGCTGCAGTTCATGCAGTGACAGAATCAAACATGACTTAGTGACTGAACAACAACAACAAAGAAGAGTTAATGAAAATCAACAATGGATAACACAGTATCTAAGATTAAAAATACACTGGAGGAAACCAATGGTAGAGTAACTGAGGAAGAGGAATGGATAAGTGAGCTGGAAGATAAAATGGTGGAAATAACTGAAGCAGAGCAGAATAAAGAAAAAAGAATGAAAAGAAATGAAGACAGACTCAGAGACCTCTGGGACAACATTAAGTGCCCCAACATTTGAATCATATGCATGCCAGAAGAAGAAGACAAAAGGAAAGGGCATGAGAAAATATTTGAAGAGATTATAGTTGAAAACTTCTCTAAAATGGGAAAGGAAATAGCCACCCAAGTCCAGGAAGCCCAGAGAGTCCCATACAGGACAAACCCAAGAAAAAACATGCCAAGACACATATTAATCAAACTAACAAAAATTAAACACAAAGAAAAATATTAAAGGCAGCAAGGGAAAAGCAACAAATAACATACTAGGGGATCTCCATAAGATTAACAGCTGGTCTTTCAACAAAAACTCTGTAGGCCAGAAAGGAATGGCAGAATATAGTTAAAGCGATGAAAGGGAAAAAACCTACAACCAGGATTACTCTATACAGCAAGGATCTCACTCAGGTTCAAAGCAGAAATCAAAGGCTTTACAAACAAATGTTGAAAAGAATACAGTACCACCAAATCAGCTCTTCAACAAATGCTAAAAGAACTTCTCTAGATAGGAAACACACAAAAAATGGTCTATAAAAACAAACCCAAGACAATAGTAAATGGTAACAGGGTTATACTTACCAACAATGACCTTAATCGTAAATGGGCTAAATGCTCCAACCGAAAGACATATTGACTGAATGGATACAAAAGGAAGACCTTTATGTATAAGATGTATACAAGACACCCACCTCAGGCCCAGGGACACAGACAGACTGAAAGTGAGGGGCTGGAAAAAGATATACCATGCAAACAGAAATCAAAAGTTAAAATAAATAAGACTTTAAAATAAAGACTGTTACAAAAGACCAAAAAAAAAAAAAAAAAAAAAAGGACACTCCATACTGATCAAGGGATCAATCCAAGAAAGTGTAACAATTCTATATATATATACACCCAACACAGGAGCACCACAATACATGAGGTGACTGCTGACAACTATTAAAGGGGAAACTGACAATAACACAATCTTGGGGGACTTTAACATACCACTCAAAGCAACAGACAGATCACCCAGACAGAAAATTAATAGGGAAACACAAGTTTTAAACAATACTTTGGAACAATAGGACCTAATTGATACCAACAGGGCATTTCATCCAAAAACAACAGATTGCACTTTTTTCTCAAATGCACACAGAACATTCTCTAGGACAGATCTTGGGCCGTACGTCAAATTTTGGTAAAATTTAAAAAACTGAAATTATTTCAAGCATCCTTTATGATCACAATGCTATAAGATTATATATCAACCTCAGGAAAAAAAAAAACTATAAAAAACACAAACACATGAGGCTACACAATATGCTTCTGAATAACCAAACGATCACTTCATAAAACAAAAAGGAAATAAAAACATGCCTGAAACAAGTGACAATGAAAACACGACACTCAAAACCTATGGGATGCAGTAAAAGCAATGCTGAGAGGGAAACTTGTAGCAATACAAGCCTACTTCAAGAAACAAGAGAGACACTGAGAAAACAACATAACCTTTCATTCCTAAAGCAACTAGAAAAAGAAGAACAACAACAAAAACATCTCAAAGTTAGTAGACAGAAAGACATCATAAAGGTCAGAGCAGAAAATAATTGAAAAAGAATGAAAAAGACTACAACAAATATCAATAAAACTAAAAGGTGGTTCTTTGAGAAGATAATCAAAATTGACAAACCATTAGCCAGAAATCCATCAAGAAAAAATGGGAGAAGACTCAAAACAATAAAATTAGAAATGAAAAAGGAGGCAAAAACCATTACAATATTGTAATTATCCTCCAATTAAAATAAATTAATTTTAGAAAAGAAAAAGAAGTTACAACAGACAACACAGAAAAACAAAGGCACTTAAAAGACTACTATGAGCAACTATATGCCAAAAACATGAACAACCTGGGAGAAATGGACAAATTCTCAGACAAATATAACCTTTCAAAACTGAACCAGGAAGAAACAGAAGATATGAACAGACCAATCACATACACAAAAATTGAAACTGTAATAAAAAAAATCTTCAGACAAACAAAAGCCCAGCGTCCCAATGGCTTCGCAGGTGAATTCTACCAAAAGTTTAGAGAAGAACTAATACCTATCTTCCTAAACCTCTTTCAAAACATTGCAGAGGAAGGAAAATGCCCATACTCATTGTAGGAGATCACCATCACCCTAACACCAAAACCAGACAAAGATGCCACAAAAACAGAAAATTGCAGGTCAATATCACTGATGAACAGAGATACAAAAATCCTCAAAACAAGCTTCTAGCAAACAGAATCCAACAACAGATTAAAAAGATCATATATCATGATCAAGTGGGCTTTATCCCAGGCATGCAAGGATTCTTCAATATACTCAAATCAATCAATGGGATACACCAAATTAACAAATGGAAAGATAAAAATCATATGATCATCTCAATAGAGGCAGAGAAAACTTTTGACAAATTCAACACCCATTTATGATAAAAACTCTCCAGAAATTAGGCAAAGAAGGAACATATCTCAATTTAATAAGGCCATATATGAAAAAATGCACAGCAAGTAATATTCTCACCGGTGAAAAACTGAAAGCATTTCCTCTAAAATCAGGAACAAGACAAGGGTGCCCACTTTCACCCACTATTATTCAACATGGTTTTGGAAGTCCTAGTCATATTAGTCAGAGAAGAAAAAGAAAGAAAAGAAATCAAGACTGGAAAAGAAGAAGTAAAACTCTCACTGTCTGCAGATGACATCATTCTTTACACAGAAAACACTCAAGATGCCACCAGAAAATTTTTAGCGCTAATCAGTGAAGTTGCAGCTAAACAGTAAAGTTGCAGGATATAAAATTACTACACAGAAATCCCTTGCATTCCTATACACAAACAATGAAAAATCAGAGAAATTAAGGAAAGAATCTGATTTATCACTGCAACAAAAAGAATAAAATACTCAGGAATAAGTTTACCTCAAGAGACAAAATACCTGTATGTAGAAAACTATAAGATGCTGATAAAAGAAATTAAAGATGACACAAAATAGATATACCAGGTTCTTGGACAGGAAGAATCAATATTGTGAAAATGACTGTACTACCCAAAGCAATCTACAGATTCAATGCAATCCCTATCTAACTACCAATGGTAATTTTCACAGAACTAGAACAAGTAATTTCACAATTTGTATGGAAACATAAAAGATCCCAAATAGCCAAAGCCAATCTCGAGAGAGAAGAAGAGAACTGGAGGAATCAACTTTTCTGACTTCAGACTATATTACAAAGCTACAATCATCAAGACAGTATGGTACTGACACACACAAAAAGAAATATAGATGGGACAAGATAGAAGGCTTGGAGATCTAGGCACCTATGGACACCTTATCTGTGACAAAAGAGGCAAAAATATACAAAGGAGAAAGAAAAAGTCTCTTCAGATAACTGGTGCTGGGGAAACTGGGCAGGTACATGTACAAGAATGAAATTAGAATATTTCCTAACACCATACAGAACTTACAAACATATGAAAATATGCACTGCCACACTCATTATTAGAGAAATGCAAATAAAAACTACAATGAGGTTTCACCTCGGACCAGTCAAAATAGTCACTATCAAAAAATCTAAAAACAATAAATGCTGGAGAGGGTATGGAGAAGGGGGAACCCCCTTGCAATGCTGGTAGGAATGTAAGTTGATACAACTACTATGTAGAACAGTATGGAGATTCCTTTAAAAATACGAATAAAACTGTCATATGACCCAGCAATCCCACTACCAGCCATATGCCCTTAAGAAACCACAACTGAAAAATACACAGGCACACCGGTGTTCATCATGGCACTATTTTATGTGCTTCCCTCGTAGCTCAGTTGGTAAAGAATCTGCCTGCAATGCAAGAGACCTGGGTTCGATTCCTGGGTCAGGAAGATTCCCTGGAGAAGGAAATGGTGGCCCACTGCAGTATTCTTGCCTGGAGAATCTCATGGATAGAGGAGCCTGGTAGGCTACAGTCCATGGGGTCGCAAAGAGTCAGACATGACTGAGCGACTTCACTTTCTTTCTTTTACTTTCTTTGGGGCAAGGAAAGGAAGTTTGTTTTGTTTTTTTTTTTTAATTGAATAGACTGTAATAAAAGAAGTAAAAATGTCTTTGCAGAATATCCTGAGAAATGTACATTAAAGTCAATAGAATTTTTTTTTAAAGCTAATAGACCTAATAAGTAAATTTAGTAGGATCAAAGGTCAATAAAAAAAATCAACTGTATTTCTATATATTATCAGTGACCAAATGGAACATGTAATAAAAAGTGTTAAAATATTAATAAAAAACATAAAAGACCTGTTAGAGAACTCAGGAATCAAGATATTATAATACTGGTAAGGACATTAAATATAGATCGATGGAACAAAACTGAGTTTAGAAGTAGACCTAGACATATATGGGTAACTGATTTTTGACAAAGGTTCCAGAATGAAAACATATGTCCTTTTTCTCAATCCAATTGTCAAAAGAAATTCTTCAATCATGGTACTTCAATAGCTGGATATCCACTAGGAAAAATTATAAACCTCTACCCTTACTTTATACAATATACAGTAATTAAATCAAACTTGATCACAGGTCTAATGGAAGGAAACATAGGATACTATCTTTGAGACTTCCAAGTACTCAAATATTTCTTAGATAAGACCACAATGTGTAAACTATAGAAGAAAAAAAGTTGATAAAATTAAGACTTCATCATAACAAAAAACTTCTCGTTCCTCAAAAAGCAATGTTAAGAAAATGAAAAGCCAGATTCAGAGAAAATATTTTCACTACATCTGTCTGATAAAACACTTAACCAGATATACAAAGACCTCTTTCAACTTCCTAGGCTTATAAATAAAAAAAATGAGCAAATGATTTAAACAGATCAGTTTACAAAGAAATATATGTGAATGGACAGTAATTCCATGGAATGATGCGCAATATTAATTTTCAGGAAAAGCAAATGAAAACCACAATGAGATACCAAAAACACACCCACTAGAAGACTAAGATATTTTTAACTGTCATTTAATAAGTTTCGGCAAAGATGTGGAGCAACTCAAACTCTCATACACTACTGATAGGTATATAAAATGGTACAACCACTATGGAAAACCATCTGGCAATTTATTTTAAAGTTAAACATTGTATGATTCAGTAATCGTTTCTTAGGTGTTTACCCAACTGAGTAAAAACATATGCCTATATAAAGAACTACACACACAAATGTTCACAGAAGCTTTCTCCATAATGGCTCCAAACTACAAACAACTCAAATGTCTATTAACACATGAATAAATAAGCTAACTATGGTATATCCATATAATGGAATGCTACTTGACAAGAAAATGGAACAAACTTCTGATAAATGTAACAAAGATGAATTTCAAAACCATTCCACTTAGTGAAAGGGTACAGATATAAAAGAAAAATAGAACAAAACATGTATTTCCATTTGATAAAAGGACTTCACTTTCACTTTTCACAACATACCAAAAAGACATTAACTATCCTGAGCTTTACGGATCTCACAATACAGGCTCCAAATATACAAAGCAAGAAACTAATAGAATAACAAGAAATTTGTAATTTCACAACTGAAGTAGAAAACATTTCATAGCTCTTTTAGCAAGTGACAGAAGACAAGAACAAAATATTAGGAAGGGACTGATGATTTACATAATTGATAGCATATTTTTCAATATACATCTAACACTCCTAAAAATCTATGTGTCAAGTCATAAAGAAAACTTAAAAATTGGATACCATATAACCATATTCTTTGATACAGGCCATAAACAAGGTAACATTAAAAATTTGAATCAAAATGAAAACAAAAACAAGTAATACACATTAAAATATGCAGCATTTCAACTTCCAGATTTACACTAGAAAATATCCAACATTAAGTACAAAAAAAAAAAAGAATAACATTAAACAATGTAATTTTATTACTTTGGAATAAAAGCAATAAAAAGGAATTTTGTCATTTTGAATAAAATTCAATATTTGGTAAGTGGCAGAATAATTTCAGAACCATTCTATCAGTTTCAGTTAAAATGATTATCTCTCATCTGCCCACTTGGTGCCACAACAGACATAATCTAATAGCTGCAATGAGATTATAATAGTTACAATGAAGTTTGTAAACTCAGCTTCTAGAAATGTTCTTTATATATCTCATGATATACAAAATCCTCAAAATTGAATTGATTTTATTGAAGTAGTATACTATGTTGGGTAAGGTCATGAATTTTAAAGTCAGAGAGAAGAAGACTTAAATTTAAACTGCATTACTTAGCAGTTGTGAGACCTAAGGTAAGTGATTTTAAATTTCTAAGATTAAATATCCTTATTTGTAAAAGGGAAAAAATTACCCCAAAGTATATACACAAAATACTTAACTAAGAACCTGGTATATGGTAAGCAGTTGGTTTAAATTATAGCTTATATTAATATTGCTAATACTAAACTTTGTCATACACCTCAAAATTTACCATGTTTGAAACCTGCTCATCTTCTCAATTAGCCAGTCTTTTAATGTCATCACCATCTATCCAGTATTCAAAAGCTAGAAAGTTCATTCTTGATTTTTTTCATTTCCTTACAACCAAATCTTATTCTTACTCTTAAATGTCTCTAAAAATTTCCCCTTCACTTTACAAGTTCTTTATTATCATTTACCTGATTTACTTTCAACTGTCTCTTAAATGTTTTACCTGCCTTGCCAAGACATGTCTCTCTTCCAATCAATTCTTTAATAGAGGTTTCTTTCAAAAACACAAGCTAAATCACATTACAAACTCTGACTTTCTTTCTTTTTTTTTTTTTTAAGATTATTTCCTTCAGCGTTTGGTGAAGTTGCTCAGTCATATCTGAATCTTTG
Source organism: Cervus canadensis (assembly GCF_019320065.1). Lineage (NCBI taxonomy): Eukaryota > Metazoa > Chordata > Mammalia > Artiodactyla > Cervidae > Cervus > Cervus canadensis. The sequence continues at coordinate 18,143,224 of NC_057396.1, forward strand.
CAACCCGATGGACTGCAGCACATCAGGCTTCCCTGTCCATCACCAACTCCCGGAGCTTGCTCAAACTCATATCAGCACATCAGGCTTCCCTGTCCATCACCAACTCCCGGAGCTTGCTCAAACTCATGTCCATCAAGTCGGTGATGCCATCCAACCATCTCATCTTCTGTCGTCCCCTTCTCCTCCTGCCTTCGATCTTTCCCAGCATCTGGGTCTTTTCCAAGGAGTCAGTTCTTCATATCAGGTAGCCAAAGTACTGGAGTTTCAGTTTCAGCATCAGTCCTTCCAATGAATATTCAGGACTGATTTCCTTTAGAATTGACTGGTTTGATCTCCTTGTGGCCCAAGAGACTCTCAAGAGTCTTCTCCACCACCACAGTTCAAAAGCATCGATTCTTCGGTGCTCAGCTCTCTTTATAGTCCAACTCTCACCTCCATATATGACTACTGGAAAAACCATAGCTTTGACTAGATGGACCTTTGTCAGCAAAGTAATGTCTCTGTTTTTTAACAAGCTGTCTAGGTTGGTCATAGCTTTTCTTCCAAGGCACAAGCGTCTTTTAATTTCATGGCTGCAGTCACCATCTGCAGTGATTTTGGAGCCCAAGAAAATAAAAGTCTATCACTGTTTCCACTGTTTCCCCATCTATTTGCCATGAAGTGATGGGACTGGATGCCCATGATCTTTGATTTCTGAATGTTAAGTTTTAATCCTTACCACCCAGAAATCTAGTCTTTAGCATGACAAAGGTTGCCCTCTGTCTGATCCTTACTTCCTGTACTAGGCTCATCTCCACTCCTTTATACAAACTCTGAACTCTAACTTAAGAGTTCACTTCTAGGACATTATGTCACCCATTTCCTATGCTAGATTCTCATTTCTAGTACATTATGTCAGTTGTTTCCTATGCTAAAGAAGTCCTACTCATTCACTAAAACGTAGCATATACTGTATCACTTCTTTGAAGCATTAGCTCATGCCTTAAGACAGTTGTTTTGTTCTCCTATTTTTTCTTTAATAATAGAACTTATAACATTAATTCATTTGTCATATATTTTTCTCCTCTGTAAAGCTGTGAGCTTGATGGTGAGTACGGAAAAGTAGGCCTTATTTAATCAGTATCTACTTCATTGTAGTCAGTATTTGAATGAAAGACAACACTTTCGTAAGGAAAGACATGAAGTATATGTTAGAAGTTTAAGCAAATCCACAGAATTTTATTTTCAGTTTTTACATATATAACACAGATACAGTAAATATGGACTGTTTCTACCATATACAGCATTATACATGATCATGTTGATGATTCAGTCATAAAATACACACAATTTGAAGTAAATGAGAGAAAAAGATGTCAAGGCTGATAGCTATCAATACAGACCAAAACTTTATTTGTACCTCCCTGCATTTTCCAAGTTTCCTAACACGTATCTATAATAACTTTTATAATTATAACAAGTGTGGTTTTAGAAAATAAACAAAAAGGTATTCTAGAAAATCATAATTATCAAAGAAGGGTTATTAAAGCTCCTAACTTAGAGATAATTTATAGACTGTGCATCATAGAAATGGTACACACGATCATTTTGGATTCATTTTGTAGAAATTATTTTTTCCCTAAAACTGAAGGATCAATCTCAAAGGGAAAAAAAAAAAAAACAAACCAAAGTTATATAAATACTAGAAAGTGAATCAGACAACTGAAGCCTGGCTGATCTTCATTATCAAGACGTTTCATGCTTATGTGCTTTGGGAGCCTTGGAAGCTTCAAAGTAGTGCTGTACTGTGCATTTGCACGTGTAATATTGAGAATATTGTTTGGCAATATATGCAGAGCTCTTTCAACTCATTAATAAAGAGATAAGTAAGTTGAGATAGGATGTTTTAGACTAAAAATGTTGTAAGTTTTAGGTGGAAAATCCCCCCCCGCCAGAAGATACACAAATGGCAAGTAAACACATGAAACATGCTCATCATCATAAGGGAAATGTAAATGAAAACCACAAGTGATACCTTTTCACACTCACCAAGATGACTATAGTTGAAAAGATGGAAAATAACAAGGATTGGTAAAGATGTGGAGAAGTCAGATTCATCATGTATTACTGGTAGGAAAGTAGAATGTGCACCTTCCTTGAAAAATATTTGGTTCCTCCAAAGCTAAACATAGAGTGTCACATGATACAACAACTCCACTCCTGGATATATGCAAGAGAAATGAAACCTATGTCCACATAAAATCTTGTACATGAGTGTTCACAGCAGCATTATTCATAATGGCCAACAGGTGAAGATAACTCAAATGTCCATTAACTCATGACCAAATAAACAAAACTGGTATATCTATCTATATAATGAAATATTATCAACAAAGACAAGTAATGAAGTATTGGTACAAGCTACAACGTGGATGAACCCTGAAAATATCATGCTAACTGAAAGAAGCCTATTCCAAAGACTACATAGTACATGATCCAGTTACATGAAATGTCCATGAGAGGCAAAGCTATAGAAACAGAAAGGAAATGAGTGGCTGCTTACAGATAGAGACAAGGGAAGAAGGGCCAAGAGAACAAAGAATAACAACTAATGGCTACGGGGTTTCTTTCAGGTGGGATGAAAATGCTTTAAGATTTTTCTCTATTTAGCATATCCACAGACTAAAATACTAAACAGGGTTGCTGGACAACTCTGAGAATGTACCAAAAGCCACTGAGGTGTACATCTTAAATGGGTGAACCAAATGGTAGGAACTGTACCTCAATAAAGCCGTGTAAAGAAAGAATGTCATCTGGCTTCTTCTCTAACAAATTACATGATTTGGGGAATGAGAATTTTCATTTGCAAATGGGAACAGTATCTGTTTCTATCCTTCTACTTCTAGCTGTAAGGATATATAAAAGGGAAATATATATAAGAAACATTCTAGAAAGCTACTTTCATGACTTGAAGATACAGAACTGTATTGGTTATCAGTTGCTACCTAACAAATAACTGCAAAACATAGTCACTTAAAACAACAAACATTTATTATATCACACAGTTTCTAAGGGTCAGGAACCAGGAAGTAACTTAGCTGGGTGAGTCTGACTCAGGTTTGTTATAAGGCTGCAGTCAAGCTAGGGCTGCAACCTCTAAAGACTGGGGTTTGAAAATTCACTTACAAGGTCACTCACACAGCTGTGGGCTGGAGGCTTCAGTTCCTTCCATTGTAGGCCTCTTTTTAGGGCTGCTTAGGAGACTGCTTCCCCCAGAGCAAATGATTACAGAGATAGAGAAAGTGTGAGAGCAATTGAGACAGAAGGTTGGTATCTAATAACCTAATCTCAATCATCACTTTAACACCATCCGATTGGTTACAGAGATCAATTCTGATACAATGTGTGGCGGGAATTGGACAAACGTGTGAATTCCAGGAGGTAGAAATCATTGGGACTATTGCGGAGACTGGCTACCAAAATGACATAACGACAGTAAACAGACCAAAGATCCCACATGAGCAAATGCTTGACCTCTGCACTGAAAGTGGATAAGGAGGATACTCATTTCTCAGCAGTGTGACGTACACATGCTTGGAGATGTTTTAAGAGCTGTGATAAAAAGGATTTGTAAGAAGCATTCATACGATTTTCCATTCTCCTTGTGACTGAGTTATGGTTAGCATAAAGAAACACAGAATTGTACAGCTGGGGGCTGGTGAAGGAAGTATATAAAGGATTTAGTCAACTTCACTCTCCCCCTGCTCCATGCCTGACAGGTAAGAAAAGGGTTCTGGTTGGAAAAAGGCTAGGTGACTCTACCAGGGTCATTAATGATAGAGCAGAAATTAGAACACATTCCCATCTTCTCATTACTCCAGAAACTATGCATCAGAAATCAACTCACTGACTCACAACACAGCTGATACATTAAACATGTGAGCAGTAAATCAACAAACATTAAACTGCTGGTCATCCCACAATTGGCAATTCTTTGTGTGGCTTTTCGACAATGGCTGCGTCAACTTCTCAGACAGCAGTGGGCTCTTAGACCCTCTTTCTACTCCAATCAAGAGTTGACCTACTTAGCTAGGGAAAAAAAGGGAATCACTCATCTAGCTCAGCTAATATTTATAAAATATCTTTTCTTTTTTTTTTTTTTTTTGTTGTTTTTGTTTTTTTAATGTTACGAAGAATACAGTAGAGGTGGGACTTAATATTTGGGTTTATTTATTATTTGGTTCTTCTCAGGTAAATTCCGAGAAGTGGAATTGCTAGGCATTTCTTTTCACTTTTTTAAGGGTTTTTGATAAATATTGCCTGAATAGAGCCATTCCTGACATGGAGTCTTTGCCTGGGTTTTTCAGGACAAGAAGATGCCACCCAAGCGTGTAGCTAAGAGAAGGTCTCCCCCAGAAGATGCCCTCCCCAAAAGCAAGAAGGTGAAGGGTAAGTTGGCCCTTAGTGTGGGTGGCCTCTTGGCATCCCCAGAATCTGGTACTGGGCTCCTTCCTCCCTGAGATTTGAAGCCGAGGGGCCAGAAAGTCCAGGAACTCCACCCACCATGAGGGTCTCCTGTAGCTCACTGATTCCCACCCTCTGGGAATGATAAAGGGGCAGAGACTTGCTTAAAAGCCCTCAGGTACCGGTGAAAAACTAGACCCTAAGGCTTTGCCCTAGGCAGTAATGCCTAGTTAAGACCACTGACCTCCAGACTGGGTTCACTCCTGGCTCTGCCACTTTCTAGCTGTATAACTGGCAAATCACTAACCTCACTGAACTTAGAATACCCCATTCAAAACGGGCAACCTCACCGGGCTGCCATGAGGAAAATGAGCTCGTGTCCTGGTTAGCATTCGAGAGACGTGCCTTTGGGCTCCTCTCTGCGGGGACCCTGGAGGGAGTCAGGGAGGAGAGCCACCCCCAGTCTGGGAGGGTGGGGAGAGTGTGGACCCACACTCAGACAGTGTCTGTCTTTTGCAGACCCTCGTAACCAGGCAGTGAGGGCCGTTGCCTCCCGCCGTGTTCCAGGCGCCCGCTCCTCCCCAGGTGCCTGCGGGCTGTCTAAAATATCTTTTCTATACCTAGCACTAAACACGTAGATTTTAAGTGCAAAAAACACAGTCACTACACTCGAAATTCAGATAGGTTGAAGAAAAACCTACACCTGGAACACTAAGAAAATTAGACATTATGTGACATGGCAGCACAAGGATTTATGGACTTTTAATTATTTTAGTATAAAACATATCTAATACTTAAAATGTGCCAGATACAATTTTAACTCTTTTAATCCCCTAGGAGGTTATCTCCATGCTACAGATGAGAAAACTAAGGCCTAAAGAGGTTATGAAACTTGTCAAAGTTCTCACATCTGACAAGAAGCAGGGCCAGCAGGTTGGATGCATGAGACAAGTGCTCGGGCCTGGTGCACTGGGAAGACCCAGAGGAATCGGGTGGAGAGGGAGGTGGGAGGGGGGATCAGGATGGGGAATACATGTAAATCCATGGCTGATTCATGTCAATGTATGGCAAAAACCACTACAATATTGTAAAGTAATTAGCCTCCAACTAATAAAAATAAATGGAAAAAAAAAAAAAAAGAAGCAGGGCCAGATTCAAACCCAGGAAAGATGGCTCCACAGTCCATACTTTCTTAACCATAATAGCATGAAGGTTCTCAATTATTCTTCTGCTTTGTAAAGGGTTTTGAAGGAAACCGATCATGAAATTCCAAAGCTTTTCTGAGAAATCTTTCAGGGTAAGGCAGTATTTAGCCCTGCACAGTAAGGATATCTTAGGATAGCCTGATAACTCCATGGAGAGAGGTGAGGAAAGGTGAATAAACATTCACTAATGAGACAGTGCTTTTCTGGTGCCAAAATTGAATATAAAATTGAATTGTAACTGCAATTAGCAAATTAGTTTATAGTTGGAATGAAGAAATTAAATGGATGTACTGTTCTGCAAGTGCAAAAATAAATTAATCTGACCGTGTCAAAGCTCACCAGCATATGAAGAGATTTACATCTTCTATAGATTTCCTCCCAGAATCATACCATAGGGAAATCACATACTCCATCAGGAACAGATGTATTTGATCATTTTTAAAGAATATGAAAAGTAGTTTCAAGAGAATAAAGTGATATGTGGATCTGGGAAGTCTTTTGCTTAAGAAAGCAATGAATTTCATTTTGGCAAAAATCCAACAACTTTGCCACTTTATAAAGCAACTGCTCTCTCTTTCCTTTACATCTGATTTTTACAACTTTGGAAAATGTTCCTTGCAAGGAAAGTAGGTATCTTGTAGACTGCTAGTGATAGTGATCTTCATGTATTAAATTTCTACTTTGTGTTCTTCTCATCACATACCTTGAACAATCTATGCATTCTAAAGCCTCCCAGGACACATTATCCAAAACTGTAGGAATGGGCCTTATTTAGAGCCAACTGGCACATAATACGGGTTTCCCTAGTGGCTCAGACGGTAAAGAATCCGCCTGCAATGTGGGAGACCTGGGTTCTATCCCTGAGTTGTGAAGATCCCCTGGAGGAGGGTGGCAACCCATTCCAGCATTCTTTCCTGGAGAATTCCCATGGAGAGAGGAGCCTGGTGGGCTATAGTCCATGGGGTCACAAAGAGTCGGACACGAATGAGCGGCTAAGCTCAGGGCATGTAATACAAGGCAGCACGATGAAAAGTGTTTTTTAGTTTTGTTTTTCTAAAAAAAGAAAAGAATACAGATTTTTTGTAAGATAGCATATCAGTATAGTTTATTAAAATTTTGAAATGTCTTAAAGATATTAAAAAATTCTTTAAAAATTTATTTTAGAATTCTTCAAAATTTTATTTTACTTTAAAGTCCTGTATCAAGAAATTGTACCTAGGTACAGAAGGTTTATAGAATTTCTTCCAAAAGAAAGTCCAGTAACTTTCCTTTTAAATTGACATTTCCTTTAAATTCTATCAGACAGTTACCATAACTAACCTGGAGTCTCAGTGTGAGAGAGGCCTTCACGAGGTCATTCAGTTCATTTCAATAACATATTTGTCAAATTTACACTTATCACAGGTAGAAGCAGTTTTCCACTCTCTTATGAAAGGAGATTTCACCACAATCTTCAGACAGTATGAATGTTCTCCTTGCCTTAGAAAGTATCATTCACTTTAGACTAATCAGATGTTAGATGTCAACATGACAGAGAAAAAGGAAATGAAATGATGAGGAATCTGCAGAACACAATGAGGGAACTTCTGAGTAGAACAATATGAACATGTTTGTGAGCACACGAGTGTGTACAGCTGTGTGTAACAGGAATGAACTGACCAAAAGGAAGAAGACAGTCAGCGAAGAGTGGCTTTCCTAGTCTCCACTGCCCCTCTCATCCTTACCCCAACCAGCCAACTATGGATGTGTCTCATCTTGATTCATAGCTCTGGTACAGATGAAGCTCTTGGAGCCCCTTCATCTCAAGTGGTTGAGCAAACCAGGTCAATCCTCCATGTGGCAACCAGGTCAATCCATCATGTGGCAAGCCCTTATTTCCAAGAATCGTTCTAGGTATACTTTGAACTTCTGTCTAGGGATACCTCAGGAATTGTCAAGGTCTACCAGAAATAAATTCCAAATAGTCTAAGCTGATCTTGTTTCAGGCCAGATCTAGAAATACAACTGTTTTTGCTAAAACAAGTTTAACATTAGAGTCTAGCTGGCTTTCAGACTGCATTTCATCTTTTAAAATTTTTCACCTACTATTGTCCTCAGAGAGTCTCCGAACCAGGATAATGTGTACGTCTATTTCTATTATTGCTGCTGTTGCCACCACCACTACTACTACTTACTACTACATAGCCTTCAAACATAAAAGCACTGATTATGTGCTAGATACTACATTAAGAGCTTGACATATATAATATTCATTTAGTTTCTCTTACAACCTTTTGTTGCTGTTCAGTCACTCAGTCATGTCCAACTCTTTGTGACTCCATGGAGTGCAGCATGCCAGGCTTCCCTGTCCATCACCATCTCCTGGAACTTGCTCAAACTCACGTGCATTGCGTCAGTGATGACATCTCATCCTCTGTCGTTCCCTTCTCCTGCCTTCAATCTTTCCCAGCATCAGCGTGTTTTCCAATGAGTCAGTTCTTTGCATCCGGTGCCCAAAGTATTGGAATCAGTGACAGATTTTATTTTCTTGGGCTCCAAAATCACTGTGGACAGTGACTGCAGCCATGAAAGTAGAAGATGGATGCTCCTTGGCAGAAAACCTACAAGAAACCTAAACAGCATAACAAAAGCAGAAACATCACTTTGCCAACAAAGGTTCACACAGTCAAAGCTATGGTTTTTCCAGTAGTCATGTATGGATGTGAGAGTTGGACCATAGGCTGAGCACCGAAGCATTGGTGCTTTTGAACTGTGGTGATGGAGAAGACCCTCAAGAGCCCCTTGGACTGAAAGGAGATCAAAGCAGTCAATCCTAAAGGACACCAATTCTGAATATTCATTGGAAGGACTGTTGCTAAAGCTCCAATACTTTGGTCACCTGATGCAAAGAGCCGACCTATTGGAAAAGACCCTGATGCTGGGAAAGACTGAAGGCAGGAGGAGAATGGGGCAGCAGAGGATGAGGTGGTTTGCATCACTGGTTCAATGGACAGGAAACTGAGCAAACTCTGGGAGATAGCGGAGGATGGAGAAGTCTGCGATCACTCCATGGGGTCACAAAGAGTTGAATATGACTTAGCAACTGAACAGCAACAGCAACAAATTCTAATTAACAAACTTGACTTTATTGGATATTTCAAGAGGTTTAAAGCTTGAGAAAGAAATTATCTAAGAAAGAGGCAACTAATAATAACTAAGTCAATCTAAACATTTCCCTTATTTTCTCATTTCAAATTCTAAGCATTAGATTCATATTTTATAGAGGAAGACATTGACACTCAGAGATTAGGTAATTTATTTAAGGTCACACAGACAATCAGGATGGAAAGTCAGCATTTGAATGTAGCAAAGCCCAAGCACTTTCTGCTGCACCATAACATTTCCTTGGCATTACCTTTCTCTCCAATCAGCGCAGTACCAGAGATTTAAAAGGTAATATATGTAAAGTACCCAGTACAAAGTCTTGCAAACAGTACACACACAATGAATTGATTTGGAGGTAAGAATCGTTCTCCATGCTTAGTTGCTCAGTCGTGTCCAACTCTTTGCAACTCTTTGGACTGTAGTCCACCAGGATCCTCTCTCCATGGGAGTTTTCAGGCAAGAAAAAATTTTCATGCAAGAATATTGCATGCAAAAAATTTTTCATGCTATTTCCTTCTCCAGGGGTTCTTTCCAATCCAGGGATCAAACGTAAGTCTCCTGCATTGCAGGCAGATTCTTTACCTGCTGAGCCATCAGGAAGCTGGAGGTAAGGATAGATATAGGTGAATACTAACTTGAAAGCACTAACAGACTGTAACTTAAAAGAAAAGTCGGTATATTTTCACGCAATTTCCATAAGGAGGGCCTAATACCATATCAAAACAAAGAATTTCTGAAAGAAAAGTTTGTATGACATGAATTTATGCCTAAATAGAGTATCTCACAGAGTACCAGCTGAGAGCTGATAAGAGTCCCTGACCACAGAAAAGGGATATATGGATCCACGCAAAACCCAGTAGGATGAAGGGAGGGAAAAAGAGAAGGAGAGTAAGTGGGACTGAAGAGCAGGGGAGAGATCCCCACATCGGAGCAACAGTTCAGGACAGAGGGGAGGCATTTGATGCTGCTGAAGGTGGAGCAGCTGATCTATGGCAGTGAGGGAGAACTACACAGACTATCTGTACCACAGCCCAGAGTAGCCTGGACAGGGACACAGATCCTCCAGGATGCATGGTGGCTGGGAGCTGGAGCACAGGGCTTGGGGAGCAATCTTAGGGTGAGACTGTTGACTCCCTGCTGACTGCAGGGAGATGGCCTGCAAGAACATGAGGGAGAAGACTGCGGCAGGGAGTGCCTTTCAAGGGAAGCTGGACAGCCGAGGAGGCAGGGTGATACTGCTGATTCATGCACAGGGCCTACGGCCATCACTGTAACCTCTGTCTCCCCACTCGCCACACTGGGCAGCTGATCAATAGAGAAAAACCATACAGAGAGTGGTCCTCTGAGTGCCTGACGTGCTGAGCAATAAAGACCCTGGCCAGAAGGGCCCTGTGAGTGCCTGCTGCACCGAGCAACAGGGAAGGACCCCAGCCAGTAGGGTCTGCGAGCACCTGCCGTGCCAAGCACCAGAAGAGGCCCAGCCAGGGAAGCCCTCTGAACGCTGCCAGAGGCTAGAAAAAGCCTCTAAGTGCCCTATCTTCTGTGCCTCTGGTTGTTGGCTTCCCTGAACGTCTGGTACTGCCAGGAGTCCTGTGATCCAAGTAGCTGCACCACCTCCATGCCTGGTCCTCACTAGGGGAGAGCTGCCAGAGGCTAAAAAACTCCTAATAGTGCCACATCCCCTGCCTCTGTGGCTGCTGGCTCCCCCATGTATCTGGTGCTGCCAGGATCCCCGTGATCCAAGCAGCTGCATCACCTCCATGCCTGGTCCTCTTCAGGGCAGAACCGAGTCCTCCCGGGCAGCCACAGGAGCAAACTCCTGTGGATGACCACATGCAGAGGTGAGCATAAAGCCACGACTGAGCTCCACGGCAAAGAGGCTAAAGAAGAGGATCTGAAACCTTTCCACCAGCCGCACAAGCTGGAGAGTAAATCCACACAACCAGCTGGGCAGACTCTGTGTCTATGGGATATCTAAAAGGACAGTGAGTGTTCACACAAAAGAGAGAGCCCTCGCTCTGGCAACCGAGGACAATGGACGAGGCAGGTACACACATGAGCAGGGCCAGATTAGAGTCTGAGCTGTTTCCACAGCAGGTCCAGAGAACTGCTCAGTACTAGACAGCCTCCTGGGAGGTGGAGGTGGAACTACAAATCTGCATACATTTTTATCTGATTTTTCTTTCACCCCCCCTTTTTCCTTCCTTCTTTTCTTTTTCATATTGTTCTCATGTAATTTCTTTATTATTACTTTAATTTTTATTTATTATAACCTACTTTTTTCCACTTTTGAAACATCTTATTTTTAAATAAATTCATTTTATTTTTTTTGTTACTTTTACCGTCTCCATTGTTCTCTTCTCTTTTGACTCTTGTTTTCATTCTTTTTTTCTTTACTCTCTCTACTTTTCCCTTTGTAAGTATGTGAATTTCTTTGGGAGCTCCTGACTATTAAGTGTTGCTCTCACTATTAGTCCTGGGGTTTTGTCTTCTGCGCTGTGAGGCTTGTGAAGTTTTGGTGCTGCAGGCAGGACAGGGTCTAAGCAGCACTTAGCCTAGAAGTCCAGAATCACTCCAACCTAGGCTTAGACGAGTAGTGAGGTGACCTTTCACTTTTCATGTGCCTTCCCTACCCCTGAGGTAGGAGACCTGAGTCCATGACTTTGGACCACCAGAGAATTTCCAATCCCATGGAACAATAATCAACAAAAGCTTTCCCAAAGGCCTCCGTCTAACGTGGACAGCAAACACCACCCAAAGGCCAGCAAGCTCCAGTGCCAGAAGTCTCATGCCAAAACATTAGTAAGACAGAAACACAACACCGTCCATTAGTAGAAAGGCTGCCTAAAGCCACACGAAGCCCATAGACACCTCACAACATACTATCGGACATGCACTTCAGAGACAAGAGCCAGCTCCATCCACCAGACCACAGGCACAAGTCCTCCCACCCATGACACTGGTCTGACCCCACTCACAGGGGATAGACTCCAGAATTAAGAGGAACTACGACCCTCCAGGCTGCAGAAAGGAGATTTCAAACACAGTAAATTAAACAAAATGAAAAGACAGAGAAAGATGCAGTAGATGAAAAACACGGTAAAAACCCACAAGACCAAACAAATGAAGCAGAAATAAGCACTCGACCTGACAAAGAAATAAGAGTAACTGTAGAAAGATGAACCAAAATCTTGGAAATGAAATGGAGGCACAGATAAATAGACTGGAAGCACGAGTCAGAAAGTTACAACAAATGTTTAACAAGGGACTAGAAGAATTAAGAATAGACAATAAACAATGAACAACACAATAACTGAGATTAAAAAATACACTAGAGGAGACCAATGGGCAGAGGGAACCAATAGGAGACTATCTGAGGCAGAAGAAGGGTAAGTATAGGAATAACTGAAGCAGAGCAGACTAAAGAAAAGAGAATAAAAAGAAATGAGGACAGTCTCTGGGACCTCTGGGACATTAAACATAACAACATTTGAATCACAGGGGGCCCAAGAAGAAGAAGACAAAATGAAAGGGCATAAAAAAAAGTATTTGAGGAGATTATAGTAGAAAATTTGTCTAAAATGGGAAAGCTAATAAGACAACCAAGTTCAGGGAGCCCAAAGAGTCCCATTCAGGATAAACCAAGGAGAAACACACCAAGACACATATTAATCAAACTAACAAAATTTAAGCACAAAGAACAAACATAAAAGCAGCAAGGGAAAAGCAACAAATAACATACAAGGGGATTACCATAAAATAAGGCCAAGAGCTGATCTCTCAACAGAAACTGTGCAGGCTGGAAGGAAGTGGCAGGATATACTTAAAGTGGTGAAAGGAAAAAACTTACAGCCAAGATTACTCGAATACAGCAAGGATCTGCTTTAGATTTAAAGGAGAAATCAAAAGCTTTACAGACAAGCAAAAGTTAAGAGAATTCAGCACCACCAAACCAGTTTTATAACAAAGGTTAAAGGAACTTCTTTAGACAGGGAAACACAGCAGAAAGAAAAGGCCTACAAAAGCAAACCTGAAACAATAAAGTAAATGGCAATAGGATCATACATATCATTAAGTACCTTAAATGTAAATGGACTAAATGCTCCATCCAAAAGACACAGGTGGGCTGAATGGATACAAAAACAAAACCCCTATATATTCTGTCTACAAGAGACCCACCTCAGGCCTAGGGACACACACAGACTGAAAGTGAGGAATTAGAAAAAGATATACCATGCAAATGGAAATTTTAAAAAAAGTGGGAGCAGCAATACTCAGATAAAATAGATTTAAAATAAAGGCTGTTACAAGAGACAAGGAAGGACTCTAAATAATGATCAAGTGATCAATCCAAGAAGATGATATAACAACTATAAATATATATGCTCCCAACATAGGAAAACCTCAATACTAATGCAAATGCTAACAACTATAAAAGGGCAAATTGACAATAACGTGATAATAGTGGAGGACTTTTACACCCCACTGACACCAATGGACAGGTCTTCCAAACAGAAAATTAATAAGGAAACACAAGCTTTGAATGACACACTGGACCAGTTGGACCTAACTGATATCTACAGGGTATTTCATAAAAAAACAAAAGATTTCACTTTTTTCTCAAGTGCACATAGAACTGTCACTAGGATAGATCACATCTTAGTTCATAAATAAAGCCTTATGAAATTTAAAAAAAGAAACACCCTGAAATCATTTCAAGCATCTTATCTGACCACAACACTATAAGACTAGATATCAACTACAGGAAAAAAGCAGGGAAAAAACACATGGAGGTTAAGCAATCAATTCTGAATAACCAACAAATCACTGAAGAATGCAAAAAAGAAATAAAAATATACTTTGAAAAAAATGACAGTGAAAGCACAACTCAAAACCTATCAGCTGCATTGAATGCAGTGCTATGGGGGAAGTTTATAGCAATACAAGTCTACCTCAAGAAACAAGAAAATCATGGAATAAACAATCTAACCTTATATCAAAAGCAACTAGATAAAAAAGAACAAAACCCCCAAAGTTAGCAGAAGGAAGGAAACCATAAATCAGAGCAAAATATAAACGAAAAAGAAGATCAGGGGACAATAGCAAAGATCAATAAAACTAAAAGTTGGTTCTTTGAGAAGATGAGCAAAACTGACAAACTGTTAGCCAGATTCATCAAGGAAAAAAAGGCAGAAGACCCAAATCAATAAAATTATAAATGAACAAAGAAAAGTTACATCAGACAACACAGAAATACAAAGGATCATAAAAGACTACTATGAGCAACTATATGCCAATAAAATGGATCACCTGGAAGAAATGGACAAATTCTTAGAGAGCATAACCTTCTAAAATTGAAACAGGAAGAAACAGAAAATATGAAAAGACCAATCACAGACACAAAAATTGAAACTGTAATAAAAAAAGCTTCCAACAAATAAAAGCCCAGTATCAAATGGCTTCATAGGCATATTCTACCAAGAGTTGAGAGAAGAGCTAATACCTATCCTACTCAAACTCTTTCAGAAAATTGCAGTGGAAGGAAAGTTCCCAAACTCATTCTACGTGGCCACCATCACTCTGATACCAACACCAAACAAATATGTCACAAAAAGGAAAATTACAGGTCAATATCACTGATGAGCACAGATGCAAAAGATCCTCAACAAGCTTCTAGTAAACAGAATCCAACAACACATTAAAAAGATCATATATCATCATCAAGTAGGTTTTATCCCAGGGATGCAAGGATTCTTCAATACACACAGATCAATCACTATGATACACCATATTAACAAATTAAAGATAAAAATCATATGATCATCTCAATAAATGCAGAGAAAACATTTGACAAAATTCCAACACTCATTTATGACAAAAACTCTCCAGAAAATAGGCATAGAAGGAACACGCCTCAACATGATAAAGGCCACAGATGACAAACCCACAGCAAATATTATTCTCAATAGTGAAAACCTGAAAGCATTTCCTCTAAAATCAGAAACAAGACAAGGGTGCCTACTCTCATCACTATTATTCAACATAGTTTTGGAAGTCCTAGCCACAGCCATCTAGAAGAAAAAGAAACAAAAGGAATTCAGACTGGGAAAGAAGTAAAACTCTCACTGTTTCAGATGACATCATTTTTTATAACAGAAAACGCTCAAGATAGCACCAGAAAATTAGCGCTCACAGCAGCAGCATCAATGAATACAGTAAAGTTGCAGGATGTAAAGTTAATATACAGAAATCCCTTACACTCTTATACACTGACAATGAAAAATAAGAAAGAGAAATTAAGGAAAGAATCCCAGTCACCATTGCAACAACAAAAATAAAATACTTAGGAATAAGTTTACCCAAAGAGACAAAATACCTGTATGCAGAAAACTGTAAGACACTGATGAAAGAAATTAAAGATGACACAAATAGATAGATAGATATATGAGGTTCCTGGACAGGAAGAATCAATATTGTGAAAATGACTGTACTACCCAAAGCAATCTATAGATTTAATGCAATACCTATCTAACTACCAATGGTATTTTTCACAGAACTAGGACAAATAATTTCACAATCTGTATGGAAATGCAAAAGACCCCACATATCCAAAGCAATCTAGAGAAAGAAGTATAGAACTGGAGGAATCAACCTTCCTGACTTTAGACTATATTACAAAGCTATAGTCATCAAGAAAATATGGTACTGGTACAAAAACAGAAATATAGACCAACAGGATGAGATAGAAAGGTGAGAGATAAACCTATACTCCAATGGACATCTTGTCTTTGATAAATGTGGCAAAAATATACAATGGAGAAAAGACAGTCTCTTCAAATAAGTGGTGCTGGAAAAACTGGGCATCTATGTGTAAAAGAATGAAATTAGAATGCTTTCTAACACCATACACAAAAATCATATCAAAATGGATTAAAGACCTAAATGTAAGACAACAAACTATAAATCTCTTAGAGGAAAACTGAGGCTGAATACTCTTTGACATAAATCACAGCAAGATCCTCTGTAACCCACTTCCTAGAATAATGGAAATAAAAACAAAGAAAAATAAATTGGATCTAATTAAATTTAAAAGCATTTGCACAATGAAGGAAATTATAAGCAAAGTAAATAACAACCCTCAGAATGGGACAAAATAATAGCAAATGGAACAACTGACAATGGATTAATCTAAAAAATATATAAGCAGCTCACACAGCTCAATACCACAAAAACAAATAACATCATCAAAAAGTGGGCAGAAGACCTAAACAGATATTTCTCCAAAGAAGACATAAAGATGACTAAGAAACAAATGAAAAGATTCTCAGCATCACTATTACAGAAATGCAAATTAAAACCACAACGAGGTACCATCTCACACTGGTCAGAATGGCCATTATCAAAAAGTCTACAAACATAAATTCTGGAGAGGGTGTGGAGAATAGGGAGCCCTCTTGCACTGTTGGTGGGAATGCAAGTTGATACAGCCACTATAGAGAACAGTATGGACAGTCCTTAAAAAAAAAAAAAAATCTATGAATAAAACCATCATATGACCCAGTAATCCCACTACTAGGAAACCATAATTGAAAAGACTTATGCACCTCAATGTTCATTGCAGCACTATTTACAATAGCTAGTGAGTGGAAGTAACCTAGATGTCCATTGACAGATGAATGGGTAAAGAATTTGTGGTACATATATACGATGGAATATTTCTTAGCCATAATAAGCAATGCATTTGACTCAGTTCTTATGAGGTGGATGAACCTAGAGCCTATTACACAGAGTGAAATAACTCAGAAAGAGAAAGACAAATATTGTATATTATTGGAATCACATATTATTGGAATGCATATACATATATATATACACACACACATGGAATCTAGAAAGATGGTACTGATGCACCTATCCACAGGGCAGCAATGGTGATGCAGACATTGAGGACACACTCTGGACACATGGGGGAAAGGAGAGGGTGGGGTGAATTGAGAGAGTAGCATTGAAACATAACACACCATGTGTAAAATTAATATAGCCAGTGGGAATTTACTGTATGACATAGGGAGCTCAAACCTGGTGCTCTCTGACAATCTAGAGGGGTAGGATGGGGTGGGAGGGAGGTTCATAAGAGAGGCGACACACTTGTATCTGTGACTGACTCGTGTTGATATACAGCATAAAACAACACAAAACTGTAAAGCAATCATTCTCCATTAATAATAAATAGGTTTAAAAGTTAAGGTGCAACAGCTGCTAAATGAAATGATTCCATTAAATCCTCTGTGAATTACTGCTAAACTTTGGACAAAAACTTTATCACCTATAAGTTATTAATTATTAAAATAACACCTTAATTAGAAGACAACAGTAGAAATAGTAATGTTATACTGGTAAAGCAAAATCAAATATAGGTTTAAAGAAATATGAAGTGCTGTGATGGATCGATCTATTTCAAGAAATATGCAGTGCTAATAAATAAAACACTCAATATCTTTGCTATCTATCCCCACACTCTATACAAATATTTTATAGATTAATTCCCATGATGTTACATGCAAAGAGATTGTAAGGATTCTTTTTAGGTAGTAGAATTTTGTTGCATAAAATTTTACTTGAAGTAGGTGTGCTCAGCATAGACTTTATAAATTTTCCTTGTTTTCTGGGTATAAATCATAGAAAAGCAAAATTCCAGTCATGAAAACTTGAGTTATTCTTAGCTACTCTGAAAAGATTTATTTTATAAAAAAATTCACTATAAAGTTTCTTTAAAATATCAAACTCATATGTCAATGTATGACAAAACCCACTTCAATATTGTAAACTAATTAGCCTCCAACTAATAAAAATAAATGAAAAAAAAATCAAACTCATTAATAATTAGTAAAATTTGATTGATAAAACTTTTCAAGAGTGTACATTATATAAAGGACAAATTCAAAGGCTTTCTTGAAAGGTTACTATAATAGGATTTGATCTCTTAAAAAGAATGCAAGACTTGAAAAATACAAAGAACTAATTTATCTATATTAAAGGGAGAATTTAAACATTACAGAAAGAAAATACAAATTTTAATTACACTTGCATAGACAAAGGTTTAGAAGTACATACAAATGATTAATCATGGTTACCCCCAGGGATGGAGTGGGGACTTTGCTTTTGGTTTTTTAATGTTCACACTACTTTATAAGAAATATGTACTATAATTCTGTACTTTCTTAAAATTTTGGTTCAGTATTCCCTTTTTAAAAGTATTCTTATAAGAACGGATTTTTTGGTAGCCTACTGTAGGTAGTTTTCCATCAAGAGTGTATCAGAATCAACTATGAAGAGTTTATGAAGAGGATGTAGATGCCTGGGTCCCACTGCAGAACGCTGACTTAAAAAGCTTCACAAACCAGCAGACTAGCTGACCTTTAAGGTTCTTTCTGATCCTGATATTACACTGCTGCTATGCTAAGTCGCTTCAGTTCTGTCCAACTGTTTGTGACCCTAAGGACCATAGCTGACCAGGCTCCTCTGTCTACGGGATTCTCCAGGCAAGGACACTTGAGTGGGTGGCCATTTCCTCCTTCAAGGGATTATACTACTTACACAAATTTCATACACATTCAACACCCAGTAGCTGTTTTTTTTTTTTTTTTTGCTACACATATTAGTCACTCAATACTACGCAGTGTAAAAAGTATTATAAGATAGGTCCTATTACCCAGAACTAGACACTCACATTACTGATCAAGAGAAACTCACAAGAAATAAACTGAAGATTAAAACATTCAACTTCAACTTATATATACTTCTTCCCCTATGGTTATTTTGACAAAACCCATCATGTTTTCTCATTTCTGAGGCAGGAATCTGGGGAACTATAATATAAGCACCAATTACTGCAGAGGTGATAGGGAGGCAGGAGTGGGCAAGGACATGTTTGTATATTATCATATTGGTTCTCTAACCCAAAACAACCCCAGTAAGTCAGTAAGTGTAATTTTTTTCCCCTAACCTAGTATTTTCTCCTTATCAGTGATCCTCAACCCTATTAGATCCAATGTCCCTTTGTTATATAAAGGACAAATGTATACATCAGTACATTTATTTCAATTTCTCCATTTCTATCATGAAATAAAATTCACAGATATTTAACAGAATTTCAAAAGTGTCAGTATAATATCCTAACAGTAATATAAAGGAAAATGAAAGTAATTAATAATAAGTTATATATTTCAATATGTATATGCTCATTCATGACTACATTAAAAGACAATGAAATAGTCAAGGGTGTACATCTACTTATAATGAATATATTTAGATTTAAGATAGGTAGAATGATAAGAAACCATTCTATGCAACAAGTTCAAGAAAATGACATAAATCAAGTGACTTTCTGAAATGATTCCAAACAGTACAAAGTACACTTACCTCTTGGTAAGTGAGGTAGCTAGGTTTCTGAAACATTTAGTGCTAATAAATCTACATAAGAGAATATAAATACTTTGCATTTATATACAGAGTTAGGTTATAGGTATAGGTAATTTTATAGTCCCCCCCACCCCGCTTCACAAATATGTCATACACAAGACATTCAAGAACTATGCAGGAGCCATATAATTGTTATACAGGATGTCCTATTCATTACACGATATCTAGCATCTCTGGCAACTGCCCCTTAAACATTAAGACAAACTCAAATGCTTCACAAAATTCCAAAGTGTCCCCTGGAGGGTAATACCACCCTATTGAGAATCCCTGGTCTATATAAACTTTCAGTACCTACATGCATACTGTTGCATATTCTCACCCTGGGTTAGAGGGTAGGTGTGCTACTATTTGACCCCTGATTTAGAGCTAAAGCTTCTCTGATATAAATAAGGGTTATTTTTAATTGAAGAGCCTAGCACACATCCATTGCAGGACCTTCCAACAAAAATTTTACCTAAAATTGTTTATTTTTTAAAAAGTGGTTAAATAAAGCTATTTTTTACAAATGTAGCAGAATTAAAGACAACTTCTGCCTTTTCTCTGTACCTCCCCTAAAAAAAATTCTCTTGAATTTTTTTTTTAGGTAATCAAAGTCAAACTGTGAAGATACAATCATTCTTTATTTAACCCACCACTAATGCAAAGATGAAAGTCGCTCAGTCATGTCCAACTCTTTGCGACCCCATGGACTGTACAGTCCATGGAATTCTCCAGGGGATCTTCCCAATCCAGGGATTGAACCCAAGTCTCCCACATTGCAGGCAGATTCTTTATCAGCTGAGCCACAAGAGAAGTCCAAGAATACTGGAGCAGGTAGCCTATCCCTTCTCCAGCGGATCTTCCCAACCCAGGAATCCAACCAGGGTCTCCTGCATTGCAGGTGGATTCTTTACCAACTAAGCTATCAGAGAAGCCCCAATCCAAAGATATATAATTTCAAACAATCCGAAAGCCATTTTTATATGTCACTAAAGTGTATTTCTATACTATTCATTGGCAGAATATCTTCCTAATTAAATTTTGATTAGGCATCTATTAAAAGTAATTTAAGTTTTCTGATCAATCCAATGACTAAAGAGTGCATCATCTTAGGGCAGCCAGGGACGCTGCTTGAGTCTGACAACTTGCTGAGTACTTAGGGGAGACTGGGGCTTCCCTGGTGGCTTACAGTAAAGGATTTGTCTTCAATGCGGGAGACTGAGGTTTGATCCCTTGGTTGGGAAGATTCTCTGGAGAAGGGAATGGCTACCCACTCCAGTATTCTTCCCTGGAGAATTCCATGGACAGAGGAGACTCTTGGGCTATAGCCCATGGAGTAAGAAAGTCAGACACAATTGAGTGATTAATTAAAAAAAGAAAAAAAAGGACACTGACCTAAGTATTTTGAAAGTTTCACTCATTGGATTTGGCTGTATAATTTATTTTGGACCATCAAAAAATTCCAAGCCATTCTTCAATACAGGCAAATCAATCAATGTGATACACCATATTAACAAATTGAAAGATAAAAACCATATGATAATCTCCATAGATGCAGAAAAAGCCTCTGACAAAATTCAGCACCCTTTTATGATTAAAACTCTTCAAAAAATGGGCACAGAAGGAACCTACCTCAACATACTAAAGGCCATATATGATAAGCCTACAGGAAACATTATTCTCAATGGTGAAAAACTGAAAGCATTCCCCCTGAGATCAAGAACAGGACAAGGGTGTCCACTCTCACCACTATTATTCAACATAATTTTGGAAGTCTTAGCTATAGCAATCAGAGAAGAAAAAGAAGTGAAAGGAATCCAGAACAGAAAAGAAGAAGTAAAGCTCTCACTGTTAACAGATGACATGATACTGTACACAGAAAACCTTACAGATACTATTAGAAAATTACTAGAGCTAATCAGTGAAGTTCACAAAGTCACAGGATACAAAATCAATGCACAGAAATCACTTGCATTCCTATATACGAACAATGAAAATTCAGAAAGAGAAATTAAGGAATCAATCCCATTAACCACAGCAACAAAAAGAATAAAATATTTAGGAATAAACCTACCTAAGGAGAAAAAAGAAAGTATAAAGAAAATTTTAAGACACCGATGAAAAAAATAAAAGATGACATAAACAGATGGAGAGATATTTCATGTTCCTAGGTAGGAAGAATCAATATTGTGAAAATGACTATACTACCAAATGCAATCTACAGATTCAATGTGATCCCTACCAAATTACAAACAGCATTTTTCACAGAACTAGAACGAAAAATTGCACAATTCATATGGAAATATGAAAGACTCCGAATAGCCAAAGCAGTCTTGAGAAAGAATGAAGCTGGAGGAATCAACCTTCCTGACTTCAGATTATATTACAAAGCTACAATCATCAAGACAGTGTGGTACTGATACAAAAACAGAAATATAGACCAAAGGAACAAGACAGAAAGCCTAGAAATAAACCCACACACCTATGGGTACCTTGTTTTCGACAAAGGAGGCAAAAATATACAATGGGGCAAAGACAGCCTCTTCAACAAGTGGTGCTGGGAAAACTGGACAGTTACATGTAAAAGAATGAAATTAGAACACCTCCTAAAACCACACACAAAGATAAACTCAAAATGGATTAAAGACCTAAATCTAAGACCAGAAACTTTAAAACTCTTAGAGGAAAGTATAGGCAGAACACTCGATGACATAAATCAAAGCAATATCCACTCTGACCCACCCCCTAGAGTAAGGGAAATAAAAACAATGGAAATAAAAACAAAAGTAAACAAGTGGGACCTAATTAAACTTAAAAGTTTTTGTATAGTAAAGGAAACTATAAACAAGGTGAAAAGAAAACCCTCAGAATGGGGGAAAATAATAGCAAATGAAACAACCGACAAAGGATTAATTTCCAAAATATCAAGTGGCCCATACAACTCAATACCAAGAAAACAAACAACCCAATCAAAAAGTGGGGAAAAGACCTAAACAGACATTTCTCCAAAGAAGACATACAGATGGCTAACAAACACAAGAAAAGACGCTCACCATTGCTCATTATTCAGCTCAGTTCAGTTCAGTTCAGTCTCTCAGTAGTGTCCGACTCTTTGCGACCCCATGAATCGCAGCACGCCAGGCCTCCCTGTCCATCACTAACTCCCGGAGTTTACTCAAATTCATGCCCATCAAGTCAGTGATGCCATCCAGCCATCTCATCCTCTGTCGTCCCCTTCTCCTCCTGCCCCCAATCCCTCCCAGCATCAGGGTCATTATTAGAGAAATGCAAATCAAAACTACAATGAGATATCACTTCACACTGGTCAGAATAACCATCATCAAAAAGTCTATAAACAATAAATGCTAGAGAGGGTTTGGAGAAAAGGGAACCCTCTTGCACCATTGGTGGGAATGTAAATTGATACAGCCACTATGGAAGACAGTATGGATATTCCTTAAAGAACTAGGAATAAAACCACCATATGATCCAGAAATCCCACTCCTAGACATATACCCTTAGGAAAGCAAAATTGAAAAATACACATGTACTCCAACATTGCAGCACTGTATACAATAGGTAGAACATGGAAGCAACCTAGAGGTCCATCGACAGATGAATGGATAAAGAACATATGTGGTACATATACACAATGGAATATTACTCAGCCATAAAAAGGAACACATTTGAGTCAGGAATTCATTTGAGTCTAATGAGGTGGATGAACCTAGAGCCTATTATACAGAGTGAAGTGAGTCAGAAAGAGAAAGATAAATATTGTAATCTAACACATATATATGTAATCTAGAAAGATGGTACTGATGAATTTATTTGCAAGGCAGCAATAGGGAAACAGACCTAGAGAACAGACTTATGGACATTGGGAAAGGGGAGGAGAGGGTGAGATGTGTGGAAAGAGTAACATGGAAACTTATATTACCACATGTAAAATAGATAGCCAACGGGAATTTGCTGTATATCTCAGGAAACTCAAACAGGGGCTCTGTATCAACCTAGAGGGGTGGGATGGGGAGGGAGATGGGAGGGAGGTTCAACAGGGAGGGGACATATGCATACCTATGGCTGATTCATGTTGAGGTTTGACAGAAAAAAAAAAATCCTGTAAAGCAACTATCCTTCAATTAAAAAATAAATTTTTAAAAAATGAAAAAAAATGCCATGCCTTCACATAGATTTCATGTTAAATCAGTACACCATTCACATAAATATCAGATATATCTTCACCTTTAGAAAGGTGATAAAGACCAGACCTTACATAAAAGGATTCATGTATTAGTAGAAAAGCATTGCTGGATTCCCTTGAACATAAAAAGGCTCTGAGTTAAAATGCCATTAAGAATTATTGAATAAATTAGTGACTGAAAAGCCATTCAATTTCTACATATTACAGAAAACTCTTACAATGTCCACAGAAATAGTATTTAGCTTCAATAGGTGAAATGGTCATTTCAGTAGACATTTAGCCTGTTTTTCCACTTCAAACTTCATTAATTAATCACTAATTACTCTAACCAATAATGTCTAAAAGCAATCAGCACTCAATCTTTTATTAATCTTTATCTTTTTTCATATCTAAAATTCCTAAAAATCTGCCTTTTACCTTTGTATGGGCATCACCTTATGATAAAAAGTAAGCAAAAGTTTGTGTATAACCAAACATGTATACTGGTTAAAATAACTCATATTTAGTATTCTGATTTGTAATTGTTTCCAAAAATAAAACTTTTACAATATGTGGAACATGCATGTTTGTGTACCACTGGATGTAAGATTCACTTCTGAATCAATTTTAAAGAAACAGATCACCAGCTCTCAAAAGGCTTTTCATTTCTCATAAAGAATAGGTCTTATTAAGTGAACTCATAACAGAAGTCATGTTTTCCATTATTTAACAGAGAATTCTGGTCCTGATAAGAAGCAAACAAACCACACACATAAAAGAAATGCAGCAGATACCAAACGAGTAGTACAAAGCTTCCCACTTACTTGGTACTGGGCCGCTTTTGCAGGGCTTTATCCAGGATAAGAGATGGAGCACTCCTCCTCCTTTCTGCTAGTGTTTTCATTTTCTGTTGAGGGGAAAAAACATACAATGAAGATCACGTGGCTTATACAGCCGGTAAATAACAACTTTCAATCCAACTCAGCAAGTTTTGTATGCCTATGCTTGCCTACCAAGAAGTGTGCAATTTTATTATGGAAATAA
Source organism: Cervus canadensis (assembly GCF_019320065.1). Lineage (NCBI taxonomy): Eukaryota > Metazoa > Chordata > Mammalia > Artiodactyla > Cervidae > Cervus > Cervus canadensis. The sequence continues at coordinate 18,167,704 of NC_057396.1, forward strand.
AATAATAACATCTAAACTAAGATAGTAAATGTCAGAAAGTAAGTATTTCTTATGGCCAGAGAATAAGGAGATTAAATATTGACGAGAGTATTTGAGAAAACAGCATCACAACCATCATCGTCAACTGCAGTTTTATTGCTTATTACATGCCAGGCCCCATGCCAAAGACAGGACTGGATTACTTTATCCTCCAAAATGCCATCAGAGTAGCCGATAGCGCTCTTTCATTGGCAGGGTAGGCCCCAAAACCGGGCTTTAGTGAAAGACAGAATTTGAAAAGACAAAGTAAAGGGAAAAAATAAGTAGTTAAAGCACAAGATGGAGACTAGATTTTTACACATTTAATAGACATTTAAACTTAAATATTTACACATTTAGGAATCTGTTCTTCAAAAGTTTTTTGTTTATTGTAACTTAAAAAAAGAATTTTTTTTTTCTTTTCTAAGTGCTATCTAAATATAGGATTAATTGGATAATTCAGTACTGTGTTCTACAGGACCTAAACTTTGTGGTGAGGTTTTATTCAATTTGAATTATCCAGATAATTACTCTCTAAATTTTCAGTCTTATAGATTTATCACCTCAAGAGTCCGAGGGTGAGCCACTGGACATAAATGTGTAAAATTTACAATCTAGTCACAAACAGCCATGAATGAAGTTCAGGCTGTGTTACCAAAGCATCCTTCCTGCCCTGCCCTCTCACCCTTTCCTGGCCAGAAGTCTCGCCCTCTACCTGAGGAGACCTAGGCCAGCCACATTTGGGACTGGGAACTGCTCTAAGAAAAAACACATAAAACCAAGTAGCTCCGTGTCTCATTACATGATTCACAAAGGAACTGCTTCTTAACTAATAACATGTAGATCACCCTAAGAGAAGAAAAATCATCCCGTGAAAAGGGGACACTAGACTTCTTTGGCACAACTCTTTCCCCCTCAATTCACCATGCCCCCCACGGATCTCTCTCCAATCACCGTTGTCAGCAGGGTCATGGCCTCAGTGTTGCTATTCCCTGCATTAATCCTTTGGCTCACATGTGAAGACAAAATGCCCTAATCTCCTTGGTATAGCTCAGACAATTGAAACAATCATATAAAACATTAATAAAGAACAGGAAACAAACGGGTAAGAAATACAGCATACCATACTTATCCATCAGGAGACTGAATCAGTCTCAGGGCAGGTTAAATTGCATAAATTTTTTAACATGATATATATTTGGTGCCTTCCTTCTGGAGAGAAAGCCCACAGTTTTCATCAGATTCCCAGAGAATCCGTAATCCCCCTGAACCCCAGTGACTTTGAGAAACTACTTTATATATTATAGCTTGTAAGCTGTATCTTACTGTTTCCACTAGTCACATCTCCTGGGAACACAACTCTGAGGAATCTAGTACCCTGAGGCCAGTGTGAATGTAGAGGTTGCAGGGTGAAGGGAAGTTGGGTAGACAAGTATTACCAGTGGGCTGTTCCCATATGAAGAGTTTCAGTTCTGGAAGATTGGGTTGACTTTACTTAGAAAGGTGACGGTTCCTTACTATGTAGATTTTCTGCAGGATTCTGTTTCACCTTCAGGTCTAGGTTTGATTCCTATTTCTTTTCTTGAATTTGAATCCTTTTATTCAGGATCTAGGTACTATGCTTTGAACTTTGAAATACTCCCAGTCCTTTAAGCTTGACCTGGGCCCCTTACCCTTGGTCTGTTTCGACCTTGAGTTTCTGCCTAGCCTTTCTGAGTGAGGGGGTGCAGGGTATGTGGAGGGGTGACATTCCTGCACCTATCTCAGCGGTCTTACTTCTGCTGCTCCTAATCCTCTGACACCACTCTCAGCAGATCCAAGTGCCTAAACAAGATCTTCATTAACATATGATTTCTAATTCTGAGCTCCTTGGCTTTCAGGCTTACAAAGAATTTGGAAAGAATTCAAAAGACAGCCATAAAAATGATTTAAAATGTGGAAAAAAGAAAAAAACCTAAGACAAGTTAAAATGATCTGACAAATTAAAATGATTCTTCATTTGGAAACAGTAAGTCTCCAAGGTAATGCAGAGTTATTATACAGAGGATACCAAGTGTCTTCCAAAGAAGATAAGGTGAAAAGCAATGTAGCTATACTGTAGACTGAGAATCCAGGTTGATCCTGGGCAGTGGATTTATCAAGAAATTTATAAAAGCTGTGAAAGAAATTATGCACTAATGTCAAGGGGTTCAGAAACCCCCGAATATGGATTCTTTAGGGATCCATGGACTCCAGATTTGAAACTTTTTGGTATAAAGAAATCTTTCTGAGTGATGGCTATTAAACATGAGAATGGATAATTAAAGAAGAGTGACAAATTTTCTTCTGTAGAGATGTTTCTAAAATAGTTTTTCATAGAGGTCTAATATAGCAGACTATTTGTACCTATTTGTATGCAGTCATTAGACTGTGTTTTCTTAGTTATGGGCTTCCCTGGTGGCTCAGCTGGTAAAGAACCCGCCTGCAATGCAGGAGACCTGGGTTCGATTCCTGGGTTGGGAAGAACCTGGAGAAGGGAATGGCTACCCACTCCAGTATTGTGGCCTGGAGGGTTCCCTCAGGGTCACAAGGAGTCGGGCTCAACTGAGCAACTTTCACTTTTCTTAGTTATAAATTGGTAGATGTGTGATGAATCAAATGTGGGGTGTATCTACCTCATTTGGTGGAGTCATATTTAGATACTGCAGTCAAACTACAGGCAAAATAATATTTGAAGTCCTATTGCGTGTACTGAGGCTCACTTCATTACTAATCAGATATGCAGCCTAAGGTAAACCACACACTCCTCTGGGTCTCCATTTCCTTATATAGAAAGTGAGAAAATCTGGACTACATAGTCTCTTAGGTGACTTCTATTTCTGATATTTTCATGGTAAGTGTCTACCAAAGATTCACCCTGGATATGCAAGAAAATAAACATTATATACACAATGAATTTAGAATTCATACGATTCATTTCTCTAAGTAAAAAGAAGTCTTAAGAGTTGTCAATATAATGGGGATCTAGGTATTAATTCATTCAAAGTACGCATTTTTTTTTTTTTTTTTGGCTCAAAAGTGTAGCCAAATAAAGAACCAATGGTGACTTCAAAAAAAATTCACTCATCTGTCGAAGAATCTGTGCTCAGGCAATAAAGACTTAGATTTCTTTGTCTATTAACAACTGTGAAATAAAATACACAAAAATAGAAGGAGACTACTGATTCCTTTCTAAATCTATAATAATACAAACTTGTCAGGACAGGTTGAAGCTATGGACATATCAGCACCAACAAATTTCCCACTTGCTCAGCGACAGAGAAAACTACAATACTTTGCCTCACAGGAAACGAGCAGATAGGTTTAAAACAGTGTATATTTTCTTTGTGAGGTTAGAATCACAATCCACAGTGTGGCTTTTCAGAATGCCCAAATGCTTTATATCTATAATGAGATTACATCACAAATATTAGACGCCATTCTGAAAGTGAGTAGTTTTTTAAAAGATAATCTTGAAAATTGATATAGGCAAAAAATCAACTGCATGAATCTTTTAGAAGTGATTTTCTTGACTTTGTACCAATTAATTAAGCCAAGGCTTAAGCAACCCAAAAAAACTAAACAAGACTTTTATATAAGCTAAAAAACAAATTATGAAGTAGGATTTATTTGCTACTCTGCTAGCAAATGGGAACAATGAGGAGGGGCTTAGACAGAGTTGTAAAAGGGAATTGTGATTAAATTTTAAAAACGGACGTCTTTATGCTAGTAGCCATTTATTAGGAAAGTATAACATGAACACTAGAGAGAAATGAAATCTTTGGTTTCCTAAGCTGCCCCCTCTGCAGCTATATTCAGTATTAGAGGCAAAAAACCTATTCTGAAAAAGAATAAATGAATAGAGGTAAATGAAGGTAAAAACCAAATGCCTATAATTAATTTTTCTTTTATATTTCAATAATAATACAAACTATAGCAACATTACCAGCTAATCTGGAAGGTGCTTTCCACTTCAATTCTTTAATTGGTTAGATGAACTAAATGTTGAAAACCTGTGTTCCTAACTAACTTTATAGCTACGCCTCAATTAAAACACTTCACATTATAATTATCTATCTCTTTCTTGAGAGCAAGGGCTATATCCAAACGTTCTCCCATCTTTCCAAACTTTATCCTGTCTTTCAACAATTACTGAAATTCTCCTCCGTAGCAGGCCTATCCTTGCATTACTAGAGCCCAGTACAATACCTGGTACAAATTATATACTTAGTAAATGAAGGTTTTCAGTGAATTTTAAAATGTACTCATTTTCCACATCTATGCTACTGTTCCCAATACACACAGAAAGGCAAACACACTTACTTAAAGGGGTTCTGTTGGAACACTGTCACTAGGAAATGTAAGCATCTGCTATGGAACTGGATGGTGAGAGTCATCCTTGTACATTGCAAATGACAGCTTTTGACATAGTGTTGACATTTACATTGGACTTCCCTGGTGGCTCAGCTGGTAGCCTGCAATGTGTCAGAGCTGGGTTCGATCCCTGGGTTGGGAAGATTCCCTGCAGAAGAGAAAGGTTACCCACTCCAGTATTCTGGCCTGGAGAATTCCATGGACTGTATAGTCTATGGGGTTGCAAAGAGTCAGAAACGAATGAATGACTTTCACTGACATTTACATTATCATGGAGTTTCATGGTAAACATCTATCATATAATAAAAGCTAATCATTTGTCAACAAATGTTGCTGGGACAACTGGATATCTACATGCAAAAGAATGAAGTTGGATTCATATCTTATACCATATATAAAAATTAACTCAAAATGGATCAACAATCTAAAAGAGGTGAAGCTATAAAAATGTTAGAAGAAAACACCGGCATAAATATCTATGACCACAGACTAGGTAATGGTTTCTTAGATATGACCCCAAAAGCACAAACAACAACAAAAATTAAATTGAACATCATCAAGGTTAAAATTTCTATGCTTCAAAGGACATTATTAAGAAACTGAAAAGAAAGCCCACAGAATCGGAGGACATTTTTGCAAATCATATATCTGATAAGGGGTTTGTATCCAGAATATTTAAAGAACTGTTACGACTCAATAAAGTAGGCTAATTTAAAAATGGATCTGAATAGGAAGTTCTCTTAAGAAGATATAAACAGCCAAAAAGCACAAGAAAAGACGCTCAACATTGTCAGCCACCAGGAAAGCACAAATTAAAACTATGAAATACCACTTTATACTTATCAAGATGAGTTAATATCTTATTATCAAGACAATAACTTTATTGTCTTAATATCAAGACAATAAAAAGACAACAAGTGTAAAGATGTGGAGAAATTAAACTTATTCCACAGTTGGTAGGAATGTAAAATGGTGATGCTACCTCGGAAGTTCTGCAAATGGCTAAACACTGAGTTACCATACAATCCTGCAATTCCTCTTGGGTATGTAACCAAGAGAAATGAGAACATATGTCCACACAAAAACATGTGCATGAATGCTCACAGCAACATTATTCATAATAGTCAAAAAGTAGAAACAACACCAATGTCCATCAACTGAGGACTGCATAAACAAAATGTGGTATATTCATAAAATCAATATTACTTGCCAATAAAAGAAGCAATGAATGTGCAACAACATAGATGAATCTTAAAAACATTATGCTAATTAAAAGAATTCAGTCCCAAAGGACCACAGTATACTATATGACTCCATTTAAGTGAAATATTCACAATAAACAAATCTATAGGAACTAAAAGTAGGTTAGTGCTTGTCTGGGGTTTGGGGGATGAGAAAATTGGGGTGTAACACCTAAGGGGTACAGTATTTCTTTTTGTGGTCATGAAAATGTTCTAAAATTGTGATGGATGCACAGCTCTAGGAATATACTTAAAGCCACTGAATATACACTTTTAAGTGACTGAACTGTATGCTATGTAAATTATATCTCAACAAAGCTCTTAAAATGAGTAAAACAAAAATGAGCTACCAAACTACTAAACTACCGAGGTCTAGCCCAGCAAACTGGTTCATAGCCAGAAGCTATATTTTTCCTTGTTCATACAACAATCATCTGAAGTATAATACATGAAAATTACTTATTCTTTTTGTCCAGTACATTTTTGTACAAAATGTTTTGAGTGGCTCCTCATCTGAATTCCTCAGAGACCTGAGGAATATGCCAACCTGCATACTGTGGTTTGCCACAGATACTCCCCTACTTCTCCAGTATTTTCATAGGAAATTCTCACCTTTATCTGAGAGTTTAAGGTGGTAAAGCAAGTGCGCCTGTGTAGGAATCTAAAGTTTCAAGCAGGTTATGGAAGAAAAAAGTTTTGTTCTTTTACTTTCAACAAGGCATAAAACACTGTTTATATAAAAACCTATATGTAGTCTTTCAGGGGAATTTTAACGTTGTATCAACCAGGAGATAAAGAACTATTTTTGGAACCTAAAAGTATCAACCAGGAGACAAAAAACTACTTTTGGAATGGTGAAATCGCTCAGAATCTGGTCATTCTTAGTTCTCAAAGAGATGTAAAGGGGGGAAAGCCTATCAAAAGAAAGGACCAGGATAAGAGAGTCACATCAGGTGAGCTGCAATTTTTCATACTTTGTTTTGTTCCAGCTACTTTATGAAGGAAAAAATTCAAGCACTTCAGTCGAATTTAAGTCAAATTTGCTAAAGCCACTTTCAAATATTTAAAATTAGCATAGTATTAAATTAAGGGCTTTGAGGAAAGCTTTTAAGACTCTAAAGTTTCAAAGACAGAAAAAAATGCTTAATCAAATTTACAACTTAGTTTACTCAAATTCGACTCATCCTTTGTGGGTGATCTGTACAATTCAGTGAACAATGAACTGTTTCTTGTCTTCCCGACACACCTGAATCATTAACTTGTGGAGACATACCCCAAAGACAGTGGCCCTGCAAGGGAAAAAGTAGTTATTTCTACCCCTGACCCTTGCTTCTACATGCTATCATCACAAGGTTTCGACCACTGGACGAGCTAAAGCTTCCCACTATGGTCGCTTTGGTCAGCGATGAGTATGATCTTCTATTTACTCATAATAATCCCAGCCAAAATCAGTTTGGGAATTTATTTAAAGCAAATGTCATCACAGAACAGACTACTATAAAGGGATATAATTTCTTTTTGAGATTAATAAATGTTTTACTTTTGGCCATATTTCCTGTTTCTGTGAGACAAGCACTTTGAAATAAAATAAATATGAGATCTATGTAATGAAGAAGAATGGGCACTTGGCATTGAACCTAAACTCTCGATGCTGGTTCTGTCACTTCTCAGAGTCCTCTCTGTAAAATGATAAGAACTATTTGACCTACCACAAAGAATCAAATGAGATTTTATATGTGAAAGCCCTTTGACAGGGAAAGCACCACGACAGTGTAACATGCAGAGTCAAGCTTCAGAGTGCGTCAGTACCGTATGTAATAAACATGAGGATAGTAGAACTCTCCTTCTATATTATTATTTGTTCCTCTCATACAGATATCTGAAGTACCACTATGGGCCTTCAAATTGACTGGACTTTCTTCTTTGACAAAGCCACCAGTTTCAAACTCAAGTCATGATTCCCTTTCAGCATCACCCTGGTGTATGCAAGTTCAATCACTGATGCTCTCTCCCTAGTAATCCTGTTATGGGGCAGGGCTTCACTAAAATACCACATCACAGCCCATAGGAAGTGCTGCTATTTCTACACCCATGCCACACTATAACAGAGGGGTCCTCTGGTTGCTCCAGCGCTCATCCACCTGCATGAAGGCTAAGGGGCTGAACGTATCAGATGCTGTTGGAAAACTCTTCCTGGCAGCAAGCAACCTCTCACTTTCCTCTTGCAGAAGGGAAGGGTACAGCGATCAAATCCAAAACCATAATGGTGAAAAAAAAAAAAAGAGTGCATCAAATAAGAATAAAAACCAGGCCAAGGTCTGACCAGATTTAGATATACTATATCATATTAAAGTCTACTATGAAAGCTGAGGTTCAAGACATTGACTGTAGGCATAGAAGAGAGAATACAGAAACTCTCCTAAGTATAAATTAGGACCCAGGTAAACGGGAAAAGCAAAAGGCCACAGAGCAGTTGCGCTTTCCAGGTCTTTGAAACATGAGCTGATATGGGCACACATATATTTCATTTTCAGAGTCCACACACATGTGACCAGACATCCAGAAACAGGTTTTACCTTTCAGTTGTTCCATGTGACAGCTGTCTGTCAAAACTAGGTCAAGGCTGCTCAGCCCAGCACTGACATACTGATAGGGCTTTTCTGTTGTCAGCTGGATATTTCTATTCTAAACTTGTCCTGGATAAAGAAAACCAAACTGAAACAAAATTATAAAACAAACTGGGCTGTGAAGCCTGCAAGACCAATTATTGGTGGCTGACAAAAGGCAGTTTCCTCTAATTCCTTTCCAACCTCCCACATTGTGGCCAAGTCTTCGGCAAGTATAACAAAAGTGACGCATCACCCCATCCTAGGCTGCTTCAGTGTCTACTACCAAACTAAGCATTCACCTCGAAGGCTTTCTGTACACAATAGGACCTTAGAGTTCTTAGAACACTAGGCAGGAGTGATCTAGAACACTTGAGATACCAACGGAACAGGAAAGCAAACTTTCACCTCAATGAAAGTGTATTTTAAAGATATTCAGTAAGTTCAGGCTACTTAATATAACAAAATAACACAGATGGCACATGCTTATTTTTCATAGTTCTAGAGGTTAAGAAGTCCAAGGTCAAGGGGTCAGCAGACATAGCTCTTGGTGAGAGCTGTCTTCCCAGTTTAAAGACAGCTGCCCTTCTGCTGGAGCCTCACACGGGGGACACAGAGAACAAGCTTTCTGGTCTCTCGTATGGGCGGTAATCCCAACATGGGGATTCTGCCCTCATGATCTCATCTAAGCTAACTATTTTCCAAAGGCCCCTATCTCCAAATACAGTAGACCCTTGAGGGACACAGATTTGAACTGTACAGGTCCATTTCCACATGAATTATTTTCAATAAATATGTACAACAGTACTATACCATATGAGGTTGGCTGAATATGTAGATGTAGAACCATGGATAGAGAGTGTCCAATGTAAAGTTCTAAGTGGATTTTTTGACTACATGAAGGGTCAGCATTGTCTAACCTCCACATTGTTTAAGGGTCAATTGTATTATCATACTAGGAGTTATGACCTCAACCTTTGAGTTTCAGAAGACACGAACATTCAGTCTGTAACAGAGGTTTTTGTCAAATACTCCGGAGGCTGAGGGGTATGAGTCACGAAACTCCAAATTCCATCAAATCACACTAATAAAATGTACATATATATCCTCAAAGCACTGTGTATATGAGTCTGTGTACATTTAAGTATGTATAACCCCCTTTGCAACAATGTCTCTTTGGGCGCCCCTGGTGGCTCAGATGATAAAGAATCCACTTGCAATATGGGAAGACCTGGGTTCTATCCCTCGGTTGGGAAGCTCCCTGGAGAGGGAATGGCTACCCACTCCAGTCTCTTTGCCTGGAGAATCCCAGGGACAGAGAAGTCTGGTGGGCTACAGTCCATGGGGTCACAAAGAGTCAGACACGACTGAGTGACTAACACTACTACTACACATATAAGTGTGTACACACACATATATCTAACCTTGATATTATACACCTATTTTTGTGGCACTGTATAGTTTATAATATGTTTTAATGTCAATTTAAATGGAAGTAAAGTATATTCTCAGCTACCAATACCTCCTAAGAAGGCAAGTTTTATAATCAGTATGTTTGTTAAGTGGTACGTGGCCCGATAAGGCACAAGACAACTTTATATTGGAAGGAACAGCCACCAAGTCCTGGATGGCAGCATGAGGAGAGGGAAAGGATTCAGAACCCAGATTATCCAAGCTGAAGGTTTCATTTTCTGAAGGTGCCATCAGCTGTCTCACTTCTCCCGGGCTACTGAACATATTCCACCTCTTGCCCTGCAGACCTTCCATCAAATCCTAAAATTAGAACAGTAAAGGGATGGGGAGTGATAAAGTACTTCATAACCACCTTCACTTCAGAACCAAAAAGCAACAACTGTACTACTTAGGAATCTGTGACTTGTGAATTTCCAGTCGATAAGCTACAACTCTCTGTGAGGACTCAATCTTCAAAGCTGATAATTACTTTTTACATAGATGTGTAAAAATAAAATATAATTTTCATCTTATAAAAAACAATGTATCCTGTTCTAATATACGAATGTTAGAGTCACAAAAGAATAAGTTTTATTTTGCTATGTTAAAATGCACTACTGTGTTCACATCTTAAGTGAAAATTAACTATGGAAGCAAGCTTCTTTCTACACTCAAGATTTATTGTATTAAAATGCTTACTGAATCAACAGTTTCAGCTACATTTCCCACACCCAATTTTCCATGGTGGAAACATCTAAGGCACAGGATTCAGTGCACCCACACATAACTTTGAAATATAGTTCTATGAGTTTAGAGAACATGCCAAGTTTTGGAGAACAGCAAGCAGGACTGATATATCAGCGTGGAAAGAAGGTCTCCTGACAAGTTGCTGAAATGTGAGTGCCTTATATAAAATATCTGAAAAATGACAGATACCAAAGCAAAACAACCACAAATTTCCAAAGAGATTATCAATGATTGTGTCACTGATTGTCGCTATTAGTCCATATTTACTATGAAGGTTAACTGTGTCAACTTGACTGTCCACAGCATGCCCAGATTACATATTATCTCTGGTTGTGTCTGTGAGGGTATTTTCAAGATGACATTAGCATTTGAATAAGTAGTCAGTAAAGTAGGTTTCCTCCCCATCATTCAATCATTCATCATTTGCCTTCACAGAACAAGAAGTGGAGGAAAGAGGAATTTGCCCCCTTTTTCCTCCCTCACTGTCCAGCTAGAACATCTCATTTCTTCTGGTTCTTAGGGAAAGACTACACCACCTTCCTCCCTGTGGATGGCAAACAAGGGACTCCTACCCATCTGTTTCTCTGAAGATCCCTGACTACACCAGTGAAGTTGCTCGGTCGTGTCCGACTCTTTGCAATCTCATGAACTGTAGCCTACCAGGCTACTCCACCCATGGTATTTTTCCAGGCAAGAGTACTGGAGTGGGTTGCCATTTCCTTCTCCAGGGGATCTTCCCAACCCGGGGATCAAACCCAGGTCTCCCGAATTGCAGGCAGACGCTTTAGCGTCTGAGCAACCAGGGAAGCCCGAACCCTGACGAGTACCTTTACCTAATGGCAGCAGTAGACAGTATTCAGTGGGACACGGAGAAGGTAGAGACTCTGCTCTCCCAAGAGCAAAATTACCTCTCAGGAGAAAAACTTCTCAGATACGCTTTGCTCAGCTGGTTATATAAAATTCAAATCAACTCTCTCCTACATCTTATGTTACAATAATAGAAAATGCATCTGTAGTCTAGCAGGAAAGAGAAACGGAGTTGGAAGGTCTGGGTTCAAATTTTCAGCCCTGCTGCTTACCACTCACAGCCCTGGAAGGCTCAGGGCCTTCTCCTCTCAGAGTGCGTCATGAATAATGCCTACCATATAACTTACGTGTGTTATGTATAGTGAGGCATTTACCTAAAGAAGTTTTTAAAAAATGTCCTTTACTCTTCCATATATTACAAACAGTAAACTCTTACCTTTTTTCTGAAGCTTCTACCTTAGAATATTTGATATTTATGACCTTCAAGGGTGACTGCTTTGATGATGCATGTTATGGATCAAATTATTATACTTGTGCCCCCTAAATCCATATGATGAAGCTCTGAGCCCCAATGTAACGTTATTACGAGGCAGGGGTCTCTGGGAAGTATTTAGGTTTAGATGATGTCTTGAGAGTGGGGCTGCTATGACAAGGTTAGTGCCTTTCTAAGAAGAAACCAAAGATATCTAACTCCATCTCCATCTCTCCCACTACCTCTCCCTCCCCGTCTTTCCCTCATCTCCCTCACCGTTTTTCTTCTCACTGTCTCCCACGTGAGGACACAACAATAATTGGAAGCCAAGAAGAGGACTCTCACCAGGAACTGAACTGGCTGGCACCCAGATCATGGGAATTCACAATCTCCACAACTGCAGGAAATAAATGTCTGTTGTTTAAGCCTCCAGTTTACTGTATTTTGTTTCAGCAACCCGAGCTGAATAAGACACACAGCATTCACTGATTTGCATGTAAATATTCTTGTAGTAAATTCAAGGAAATAAAACTCTTTTTACTGCTTTACAAGTACTTTCACCTGGCAAAAAATACTGATGGCTTCTGCCTTTTTTTCAAAGTGTTTTCATATACTTTCTCCTTTGGCCCATAAAAAACAACCCTGTGAGATACACAGGATATGGATTATTATCCCCATTTTACAAACAAAGAAACAAAAACAAAACACAGAAGTTCAGAGGTCACACCAGTGATAACAGAGGCTGTTTCTGATTAGAAACAAAATCTATTTCAGTTTTTCATATTTCCAGACTGCTCTTAGCCAAAACAATCTCTCTGATTTTATGCCACTCACTCTGTGAATAACATCACAAAAGTGTTCAGTAGGATACTGGCTTGACCATGGGCATAATATTTTTCTCAATTTCAAAGAATAAAACCAAGTCTTACTCACCAAGATGTTTCATTCAAACCCCAGTGCAAGACACTCATGGCTTAAAGTTGGCTCTTGGGGGTGTTCTACCATAGGTTGCTATAAATAGATTTGGACCCAGAGAACATAGAAATAAAAGCCAGAATGAAGTGGTTAATGGCAGCTGTTACATTTTTTAATGTTGGAGCTATTTAAAAATCCCTTTTGCTTTGATTTTCTGTGCCTGCAAGACTCTCTTCCCTCCTCAAAACCTATCTTATTTAAAGACTTTTCAATTAGTGTGTGAAACCAACGGGTCAGGGGGCTTGAAAATGATAAAAATCATCATCCCTAACTGAAATCATTCTAATAAGTGCTGCCATTTCGTTTCATAAAAACTGTTCTATTCAAACATGGATGTGCTCAAGGACATGTTATCCAGAATTCTATCCATAATGCACTGTCTATTGCTGATATTAATATTGTATTTTAAATCACACTTTTAGACAATACCATACAATTCTACTGTCCTTTTGAAGAACCTCAATTATGTTAAACTTTCTATTTTTGGAAACAGTCAAATCATCCAACTAACAAATAAAGGCAGATGAACCAGCTAGGTGATCCTTCTTGAGGTTAAAATAATAAGTGTAGCTATTAAGAGACTGACTTCTTATACAGCATTTACAAACTTGGTCCTCAAATGTATTATGTACTTTCCTACCTCAGGACCTTTGAACTGCTCCCACTTCCTGGAACCTTTTTATTGCGTGGTCTTTTTCACCAATAAAAGAGTTAAGCATGTTTAAAAAAAAAAAAAAAAAAAAAAGGATGCCCTGAAACACCCTAATGCCAGACTGGTCTAACTCCACATTCACATTTCTCTAAATCAGGGTCATGCTGGTTTCTTTAGTAACAGTTCCTGTCATTTAATAAATTTGCTTTTATTGTTGTTGCTTTTGTCTCCTCTCAGTCTATGCTGTCCAATACCTCTACACACATGTGGCAATTTAAATTCAAATAAACTACAACTAAGTAAAATCTACAAAAAAACTGGACTTCATCAAAATTAATAACTCCATTCTTTGAAAGAAAATGTTAACAGAATAAAATGACAAGACACAGGAAGGGAGAACATATTTACAAGTCACAAAAATACGATAAAGGACTTGATTCCAGAATATTTAAATAGGTTTCAACACTCAGTAATGAGAGAACCAACAGGCTTCTTGGTGGCTCAGTGGTAAAGAATCTGCCTGCCAATGCAGGAGATACGGTCTGACCCCTGGTCCAGGAAGGTCCACATGTTGCGGGGCAACTAAGCCTGTGCACACCTACTGAGCCCGTTCTCCAGAGTCTGGGAGCCGCAACTACTGAAGACCATGTGCTCCAGAGCCTGTGCTTCGCAACAGGAGAAGCTGCTGCAATGAGAAGACTGCATATTGCAACTAGATAAGGTGCACACACAGCAACAAAGACCCAGCACAGCAGAAAATATTAATAATAAATATTTATAAGTTTTTTACAAAAGAAAGAAAACTAACAACTAAAATTGTGCAAAATATTTGAATAGGCACTTCATTCACTGCAGATAACAAATGAATGACAGGTAAGCATACAAAAAGGTACTCAATATCATTAATCACTAGGGAAATGCAAATTAAAACCAAAATGAAATACAACTTTCTATCCTCTGTTGTCGTTTAGTCACTAAGTTGTGTCTGACCCTTTTGCAACCCCACGGACTGCTGTCTGCCAGGCTCCTCTGTCCACTGGATTTCCCAGGCAAGGATACTAGAGGGGGTTGCCATTTCCTTCTCCAGGGGGTCTTCCCAACTCAGGGATCGAAACAGCATCTCTTGCATCTCTGCATTGGCAGATGGATTCTTTACCAGTGAGACACCAGGGAAACCCTTCTATCCTCTAGGATGATCAAAATAAAAAAGACAGGTAAGTGTTGGTGAAGATGTAGAGAAACTGGACTCATACACGCTGTTAATGGGAATGTAAAACCACTTTGGAAAATAATTTGATAGTTTATTAAAAAGTTAAACATACACTTAAATTATGACCCAGGCTCAACATTTAAGTATTTTCCAAAAGAAGTGAAAGCACAAAAGTCCATACAAAGATTGTACATGAATGTTCAGAGCAGCTTTGTTCATAGTATCCCAAACCAGGAAAAAACCAAAACAGTCATAAACAGGTGAATGGATAAACAAACTGCGCTTTATCCACAGGATAGAATACTGCTGAGCAAGGAAATGAAGTACTGATATGCACACACACAAAAATGGATGACTCTCAAAATAATTATACTGAATTAAAGAAGCCAGACAAAAAGAATACATAGTATGATTCCATTTATATAGAATTCTTTAAAATAAAGATTAACCAATAGTGACAGAAAGCAGACCAGTGGTTGCCTAGAAATTGGGAGGACACAAAGGGATTAGAAAGGGACATGAGGGGACTTTAAGGAATGATAAATATGTTCATTATCTTGGCTTTGGTCATGGTATCAGAGTTGTATAAGGTGCCAAACTTACTGATTTATGTACTTTAAACATGTAGCTTATTGTATGCCAAGTATGCCTCAAAAAACTGTTAAAATTTTTTTTTCATTTATTTTTATTAGTTGGAGGCTAATTACTTTACAATATTGTAGTGGTTTTTGTCATACATTGACATGAATCAGCCATGGATTTACATGTATTCCCCATCCCGATCCCCCCTCCCACTTCTCTCTCTACCCGATCCCTCTGGGTCTTCCCAGTGCACCAGGCCCCGAGCACTTGTCTCATGCATCCAACCTGGGCTGGCGATCCGTTTCACCCTAGATAAATATACATGTTTCGATGCTGTTCTCTCGAAACATCCCACCCTCGCCTTCTCCCACAGAGTCCAAAAGTCTGTTCTGTACATCTGTGTCTCTTTTTCTGTTTTGCATATAGGGTTATTGTTACCATCTTTCTAAATTCCATATATATGTGTTAGTATACTGTATTGGTCTTTATCTTTCTGGCTTACTTCACTCTGTATAATGGGCTCCAGTTTCATCCATCTCATTAGAACTGATTCAAATGAATTCTTTTTAATGGCTAAGTAATATTCCATGGTGTATATGGACCACAGCTTCCTTATCCATTCGTCTGCTGATGGGCATCTAGGTTGCTTCCATGTCCCGGCTATTATAAACAGTGCTGCAATGAACATTGGGGTGCACGTGTCTCTTTCAGATCTGGTTTCCCCGGTGTGTATGCCCAGAAGTGGGATTGCTGGGTCATATGGCAGTTCTATTTCCAGTAAAAAACTGTTAAAAATTTTTAATTGCTCAGTTGTACCAGCCACACTTCAAGTGCTCAATAGCTACACATCAGCTAGTGTCCATTAAATTGTACACTGTAATAAAGAGTAGTTCTGCCACTGTCGAAAGTTCTAGTTATCAGTGATGCTCCAGGGGTCAGCAAACTATACCAGAGATTCACCTCTTGTTTTTCTAAATAAAGTTGTATCAGAATATAGTTATGCCCACTTATTTACATATTGTCTAGGGATGCTTAAGCACGACAGTGGCACAGTAGGTAGCTGCAACAGAGACCTTATGGTCTACAAACCTAAATTATTCACTATCTGGCTCTCTGAAAAGATCTGCTGATCTTCCTATACATCATAAACCCTGAACAAGAGGGCCACATCTGTTCCTGTTGACTGCTGTACATAACTCAGTTTATATTTAATGAGTACCTAATATGTAGCTTCCCTCATGGCTCAGATGGTAAAGAGTGTGCCTGCAACGTGGGAGGCCTGGGTTCGACCCCTGGATTGGGGAGATCTCCTGGAGAAGGAAAGAGCAACCTACTCCAGTATTCTTGCCTGGAAAATCCCATGGACAGAAGAGCCTAGAGGACTACAGTCCATGGGGTTTCAAAGAATTGGACACGACTTAGTGACTGACACAATATGTAGCACTGTCCTAGGCGTTGAGGCAGCAGCCTTGAACGACACAGACAATGTCCCTGTTCTCATGGTGTTCACAATCTGGTGAGCTGTTCAGTTAACACAACCAGAACGGAAATAAGCATATACAAGGCAAGACTGAAGACTAACATAAGAATAAAACAGAAGGCACGGGGCGTGACTGAGGGGCAACTTCCACTTGGGTAATCCGAACAGGCCTCTGGGAGAACCCAAGATGGGAACGACATGGAAGAATCAACACTGCAAAGATCTGTGGCAAAAAACCAGGCAATAGCAACACCAGAGCCTCAGAACAGGATGAATCTGATGACGCAATGTGTGAAAAAGAAGGCCCCTGTGGCTGGAGAATACACAAACAAGAGAGGGGAGGCAGATGAGGTAAGAGAAGCAGGGAGGGCTAAAAAGAGGAGCTTCAATTTTATTCTGAATATGACAGAAAGTCACAAGACGGTTTTACACAGTTAGCAACATGATCAATTTACATTTTTGAAGATCACTCTGGTGCTTCTAAATGGTGGCTGGGTCAGGTAAAAGCAAAAAACGGTGTTAGACAAGTTAGGGGATTTCTGCAAAGGTTCAAGGGAGAGATGGTTTGGCTTGGACTATAATGACAGAAGTGGAGATGAAGTGAAGAAATTCAAGGTATGTTTTGAAGTGACAGTGGACAAGCCTTTCTGATGGTTGTTGTAGACTGAGGAAATAAATACCAGATTTTTGGCTTAAACAATTGGGACAAAGTAGTATGAATTACAAACACAGTGGGAAGTACAAACATAAGAGCTAACATATGCTAATATTCACTCAATTTCACATTTAATTTTTCTATCTTGAGAGTTAGGTACTATTGTTATTTTCATTTTACAAATAGGAAACTGGAAAGGCTGAGTAGCTGATGTAGATTTGAAGTGTTAGTACAAACACAATGTAGACTTGAACCAGGTCATCAAACTCCAAATTTTACCACACTGTGCAAAACTGCCTTATCAATGGTAGTTTCTAGGAATATGAACCATATTCTAGACAACAGCAGTACCACTGGATTTTAACTTTCAGGATGACTAGTTTGAAAGATGCTATGGTTTTGCTTGTCCTTCAGAGACTATTATTTAAGATCAACTTGTTTTCATAAAGTAAAAGATCTAATAGTCTGCTATATACACTTTTCAAAGCACTTTCACCACTATATTCTCTTTGATACTCCTTTTACAAATGAGGAAACTAAAGCAACTGATTTCCTCAAGATCACTTGGATAGTAACAGAGATAGGACTAAAAGCCAAGTGAACCCATTCCATACAGTAGTCTGGCCAATAAGATTGTCTTTAAAAATGCTGAATATTCAGTGAGAAACACATTTTACCCCACTACCCAAATGCACATACATATACATAAATGAAACAGAGCAAAAGTCATACAAAGCAATCTTTAACCCTTACAACTGTGCTATTACTTTCTGTTCTATTTCATTTTTTAAAATGCTGACTGCATTAAAATGCTGACTGACGATTTCATCAACACTGGTCCAAGTTTCAGTAATTAACAGTACAACAGCATAGTAGACATTTTAAGAAATAAGTCTCATGATTCACTAGGACTACCAAGCACTAAAAGGGTAAGAGGAAACATAAAAAAGATCAATCTGTTGAGTATTTGGGATACAAGAAGATTGTGGTCCGTGAGAGTGTAATGGCAATGATTCTGAGTTACAATTTGGAAATATTATTTTATTATAATTAATTACTATTGCTATGGAGGTCTCAAATCAAACAGATACACCTACTAACATTTAAAACAGGCAGAGATGCACATTTCTGGGAAAATATTAAAAGAAAAATATATAATATGTTAAAATATTAAAAGAAAAAATATAAGAAGCAGTTGTTCCAATAAACACAGGTCTTCAATTTTACTTTTGCCCTAAAGGGAGTAAAAGCTGTAGAAAGACCAAGCAGGCAAAACCTATTTCCTTTTTTAAAAATGAAAAGAAAAAGACTGGATTGATAGTGTGACAAATCATTACGTTTTATAATGAAGGACAAAAATGGCTTAAGATGCACAACAATCTTTCATTTATTGGACAAATACTTCTTGATTGATCAAGCTACTCTCATGCTTTCTTGCTTAATTACCATTAGTAAAAAAAAAAAAAAAAAGGATGAGATGTGTTCTGGCATACAAATACTTTATTTTCCCAAATTCCTTCAGTTTAAAGAATAAAAATTGCTTTTAAACTATGTTGATTGCTGAATATTCATACAATGCCAACCTAGTAAATTCTCTCTCCCCCTCTCTCTCTGCATCTCTGAAGGGGAAAAGAGACAAGGACAAACCGCAGCCTCCATACATCAAATACAAAGCCAGCACTACAGCAGATACATCATCAAGTTCACTGACACTCCTAGACGGCTCTGCAACAGGGTCAAGGTCCCTGGATGCTCACACAAACTTCTACACTCCGCACCAACCCCACTTCTTTCCTACTGACCTCCAGCCAACCCAGGATTCTGCTGGGCAGTCATGAAAGGCAGTAAGATCCAGACAACCAGGCAGCCTGCGCAGCCCCTTAAGGTTCCAATGATACAAATGCATTGAGGCATTCCTCAAGATGTTTCTTAAGGATGACTTAGATTATCCCTCTAGTCCCATTTTTCTTTCCCGCCCCCCCAACAGAAGCTGGAAGGTCACCACCAGGACACAGAGCAAAAACGGCCAAATATCAGAAGGGGGAGGGGAGGAGCGAAAGCAGAAAAGGCTAGAAACACCCAAATCAATTCCTCTGAGAGCCAAGCCGCAGAGGCCGGCAGCTCGCGGCCCCTTGCACTTGCTGAGGGAACCATTCCAAAGAAACCTGACCCGATCGGAGTCAGCACGCCGCTCGGCGGCCACGTTTATCCTAAAGGAACGCTACAAGTTGTTGCCCACATCCTTGCTCCCAGCTTTGACAGGGGCCGCGCGCGCCTCCCGCAACCCAGCCCCGCGGAGCCCCGGGGGCCAGCGGACGAGCGCAGGGCGCGGGCCCCTCCGCCGCCGCCCACCCGCCGCCTCCAGTCCGGTTCCCAGCCGAACTGGCCCTCCGCGTCCCCGGGCGTCAACCGTTAGCATCCCCAGGGCAGCTGCAAAGGCTGACCACCGCCTCGCAGTGACCCGGGGTCATTTCGGGTCTCGTTCCCTGGCCCGCAAGCACCCCACCGGGCCGCCCCTCGCCCTGCAAAACCCCGCGGAGTGGCCGCGTCCAGGTGAGGGGCTGAGAGCCCCACGGGCGCCGCTCGCCGGCCGCCTACCTTCCCAACGCGCGGTCGCCGCGCCAGGGCGGACGCCTCGGCCCTGGCGATCTCGGAGCTGACCCCGTCAGGGGCCGATGAGCGCCCGAGGGACCTCGGGGAACCCCGGGGCCGGGCACCCGGCGGGGCTGGGGAGGGCGATGGCGCAAAAGCGGCCCGCGCGCCCAGCCTGAGGGAGGAGGGCGGCGGATGAGGACGGGGAGGGCGGCCGCCCGGCTCGCTAGGGGAGCGACATTGACTCTAGACGCGACGAGCCCGGGGGTGCCGGGGTGACCTGGGGAGACGGGAAGGCGGGCATGGCCTCGTACAGACGCGGCGGGTCTCGAGCCTCGAGCGTTAAATACCCGCGGCGTCCGGCCCGCGCAGCGGCGGAGGGCGCGCGCCGGCGGCGGCGGGGCCCCGCTCGGCGTCCTCACCTTCTTCGTGCCGGAGCCGCCTGCGAGCCGAGACACTCCTGTCAGGGAAGAGGAGCGCCCCGGCTGCCCCCCTAGAGTCTCCTGCTGGGGGGACATCGCTTCCATGAAGAGCACTTGAGAGCAAATCCCAGCCCAGGAGGAGGTTACGCGGGCATGTCCGCGGGACGGCGGCCGGACAGGCGAGGGCGCGCGGGACCGAGACGGGCGGCCGCGCTCAGGCGGCGAGCCGGGCTCCGGGGGCGAGCCGCGCGCCTCCCGTCGGGGCCATGTACCGCCGCCCGCGCTCAGCACCGAAGCCGCAGGGTTTGCCGCGGCGACCGCCCGTCAGCTCAGCGGCCGCCCCGCCTCGGGCCCGCCCCTCGGCGCCGGGCGCCCAGCGCCGGGCCCGCCCCCGGCCGCGGCCCACACAGCGCCGACCCTTCCCGCGGCGCGCTGCGCCGCGCGCCCTCCTAGATATTCTATTAGGGCACGGGCGACCGACTGACCTTCTCGGTCCGCGCCTCCGAGTGCGGCCGGCTCACCGGGCGCTGTCACGAACGCGGGCCTCTAGCGCGGACGCGCGCCTCTTCAGGCGCTCGAACCACTCGCACCCGACTCCATCCCTTCCCGCGCCGCGGCGCCGCGTGCGGCGGCGCGGCTGTGGCGACCTCAGCCTGAACGGAGTCGTGGCGGCGAGTCCTGCCTCGCTCTCGGCCGCCAGCGGAGGGGTCCCCCGCCCCTCCCCCGGCGGGGAGGCCGGGGACGGAGGTGCACGTCGCAGAGGGCGGCACAGTGGAAGCCCGCGGTCCCGCACGCTAGCCAGCTGCCCGACCGGCGCGGGCTCTGCAGCCCCCGCACGATTTGCACCCCGGCGGCAGCCCCCGCACGATTTGCACCGGCGGTTTCCGCTGTCTACGGGCTGCAGAGACCCGGGCATTCCAAGCGTGTAAGCGCAATTAAGGAAAATGCGGCAGAGAGAGGTCTCTGAAATTTGGCTTAGCTGTTGAGAAGGCTACAATATGTGGAAGTGTTTATCAGATATCTGCGCTGAGAGCATAACTTCCTGTCAGCCCAAATAGTGGCAAATTTTTTAAAGGCCAGAGAATAATCAGAGGGAAGGGATTTGGAGCTGACTCGGGCTGAGTTGGGTACTGCCGCACGTTGCAGGACTGGCTGACTAGGGAGGCTGGTTCGGTAGGTGGCATTCTTCTCCTAGAGTCAGGACTCCATAAAGGATGGTTTGGTGATGAAGGACACAGCTCGAGGATACTAGCTGGTGGAAGAGGTTTGTTTTTGTGGTAAGAAAAAACAGATAGAGGCTCCTGCCGGATTGGACTGTTATCAGGTCAGATTATAAAAGAATAGGGTTCTGGCCAGCTCTATTCCAAAGCAAAAGTTGCTGTCCAAAACACACCCACACATTACCATCGCCACTAACCCCGCAATTGTTATTGTGGAAATAAGGGGAGAAAATATTCCAGTCCATTTTATGCCTTGCACATATCACATTGTTTAAAGTAGGCTTGTTACACTGGCTTTGAAAATCACACACACACAAAGACATATATATATATGTAAATTATATACACCCATACAGACACAGAGTTTCAGGGTGACTCTGCTGGTTAGAGCCATGTCCAGACAGGGTTTTGCACTCACCCTTGAGTTTTTTTGGAATTTTACACTTTACACTGCAGAGGGTTTTGCAGCTCTTTTCATTCCTTGTTGAAATCATGCTATTATGATTCCTGTCTTGAATGGGTGATTTCAGTTTTTCTTACTGTTTCATTTTTAATTTCAAGAATTAAAAAAATATTTAATGTAATTTACATGTTATGTTTAAGGTTTATTGTCTTCTAGAGAGGAGGACTCTTTGTTGTTGTTGTTCATCCCAAGTGCCTAGAGCTGTGCCTGGCACATTAAATGTTGATTCAATAAATGAATGAGACACAAAAGGGATGTGAGATAGATCTGGAAGAGCCAGGCTAGGCTTGATTATTTCACTGAGTGTGTGCTCAGTGGCTAAGTCATATCTGACTCTTTGCAACCCCAGGGACTGTAGCCCAGCAGGCTCCTCTGTCCATGGAATTTCCCAAGGCAAGAATACTCAAATAGGTTGCTGTATCCTTGAAACGATCTTCCTGACCCAGGGATCTAACCCATGTCTCCTACTCGGCAGGCAGACTCTTTACTACTGAGCCAGGAGGGAAGCCTGATTTCACTGAGAGCCTTGTGTATCATCAGGTGTTTATTTTGAGATCTATAACTCATGCTCCAAATCAAAGTAGTGTTTATATTGCATATAAGTAAGTAAGTGAAGTCGCTCAGTCATGTCCGACTCTTTGCAACCCTGTGGATTGTAGCCTACCAGGCTCCTCTGTCCTTGGGATTTTCCAGGCAAGAGTACTGGAGTGGGTTGTCATTTCCTTCTCCAGGGGATCTTCCTGACCCAGGGATCGAACCCGGGTCTCCTGCATTGTAGGCAGACGCTTTACCGTCTGAGCCACGAGGGCAGTCCCTATATTGCATATATGGGAAACCTACTTTCACTTCTTACTTTCTGAGTGCTTTTATTTCAAAATCCATTGGTTTTGATTTGCATAGAAAACCATCCTACCCCTCTCCTATAAGGAGTTTGGAGGGAGATCTCACTTCCTAAATAAAATTGAGTTTGCTCAGATTAATATGATCATCAGTGTAATGATTGAAGAACACAAATCAGATCATATCACTTCTCTGCTAAAACTTTCTTTGGCTTGCTGTGTCTATGGAATGAATTTCAAATGTTGTACTACAGATGTCAGTACAATCTAACACCCTTGTCCTCAGTAGTTTCTTTTCTCATTTCTTACGCCTTTTCACCTCTCACCCTTTTCTCCCTCTCATTGAACTTATCTTGACCTCTCACAACTTCATGACTTTGAACCTGCTGTTCCCATTGCCTGGGAAATTTTACTTCCATATTTTCCAACCTCTTGCTTTAAACTTACTTTTCTAGTGCAGGGTGCATAGTAAATAACCAATGCATATCTGTTATAGAAATAAATCTTCAACACTTACGTTAATAATTAAATCAGGGAAATCTTCCTGACTTTAGTCTTCTTTAACCTCCACACACCAATCACCACACACATGGGGTTAAGCTCACATTCTTCAGTAGTGACAGATAATGTTTATTGAGTGCTTACTTCATGCAACACTATTCTAAGCATTCTGCACATACCAAGTTACGTAAATCTTCATAAACATCCTACAGGATAGATTCCTCTCACCTTACTTTGCAAATGGAGAAACCAAGCCACAGAGACCTTAACTTGTTAAACAGATGGTAAGTAGTGAAGCCAAACCTGGAAAAGCTGGGGAATTTGCTTCAGAACCACTTAACCATTCCTTTTAACCACTTGTCTATACTGCCTCTCCTGTATATGGTTTCTTCTCTTTATAACACATAACACATTGTACTCTTATCATCTATTTTACTTGCCTATAAGTCCTGTGAAATTGAAGGTTAGATTTATTTGCCTTTTCTTCTTTGTGCCAGGCACACAATTATACTTTCAATGACTTTTTTGATGATTTACCTTTGAATGAATGAAGAATTAGAAACAACCATCCTACAAGGAAGATGCTCTGGTGGGGAGGAAACAGTCCTAGGCTAGTCCTGTCATTCCTTAGACAGTAAAAACCATTTCCCCTGTCCTGGGAATGTTATGTTGTAGAAAAGGGTGATGCCAAAAAACAAAAGTGATGACAAGGCAGTTGAAGGAGTGTGATGACAATGCCTTGACACAAGCAGGATGTATCCAGAATATTTTGAAACAAACCATAAAGCAAAGTACTAAAAATAGCAACATTTAACAGCTGGGAAATACCAATAGCAGACCTTTAATAGAAACCAATCTAAGAATGAAACCAAAAGGTTTTGCCAACTATTAGATTGACTAACAGTGAAAAAGTTTAGCTATAAAGGGAGATATCTGTGGAACTTGTTCATTCAATGTGTATTTATTATGTGCCTGCTATGTGCCAGACACTGTGCCAGGTGCATGGAATATGGTCAAGATGAGTTCACAGGTGTAGTCCTTGTAAGCCTCAAAATGCACACAAGAATCATAGGCAGTGTTATCCAAATATCCTAGAGCTGAATTGTAAATGGTGGCCTACAAAGTGAATTCAGGCATTTTTCAACATAAACACCTTTTTTTTTTTTCAAACTTATTGTGAACCTTAAAAATCAAAATAATTTACATAAAAATTTAGGTGCTCTTGAAATATTAGCAACACTCAGCTCATTTTCTGCAAGGCAACAATCAGCTAAAACTGAGTTGTATCTGTTTATTACATTTCATGTTCACAACAATTCTATGATTGTCATGGGCTTCCCAGGTGGCGCTAGTGGTAAAGAACCTGCCTGTCAATGCAATGGAGGAGACAGAAGAGACGCAGATTTGATCCCTGGGTTGGGACAATCCCCTGGAGGAGGGCGCAGCAACCCACTCCAGTATTCTTGCCTGGAAAATGCCATGGACAGATGAGCCTGGCAGGCTATGGTCCACAGGGTCGCAAAGAGTTGGACACGATACAACTGAAGCGGCTTAGCATGCATGCACAGGTGATTGTCAAGTCACCACTGTTCCTGATGTCGGGGAACCACTGAAAGGTAAGACAATGGAAGAGGAAAAACTGGCAAGAGAGGGAGAGAACAGGAAAGAGAATGAGAAACACCATGCGTGTGTGTGTGTGTGTGTGTGTGTGTGTGTGTGTGTGTTTAAAGCCAAAGTAATAAACTTTTTTCAACAAGAGAGAAGATGGGCAGTGTCTAGTGTTGCAAGAGATCAAGCCCTCTTTGAGGTGACTAGGAGCCTTGATAGAAGAGAGCTTTTGACTTTAATTATCAAGATCAGATGTGGGGCTTTCTTAATCATCCTTGGTTAGAATCTCAAAAGGGGCTGTTTCCTTACAGAACAAATCCCAGTTTTAAGAGTGGAAGCTTATGAAGTAGGAGGCATAAGAGTTAGAAAAAGGAGGAAGGAAAAGAGAGAGAGCTCAGACTAGGAAAGGTGCTAGGGGCCAGACTACGAAAGGCCTTGGACTGTATGGTAAAAATTTGATTATTTTCCAGGGAAAGTGGTAAAAAGGGAACTGGCATCTGTTAAGTACCTACCATATATTATCCATTATCTCATTTAACCTTGACCATTACAAAGATGTGGCAATTATTATGGTGGTGTGGTGGTTTAGTTTCGAAGTCATGTCCAACTTTGTTGCAACTCCAGGGACTATAGCCCACCAGGCTCCTCTTTCATGGGATTTCCCAGGCAAGAATATTCATGTCAAAGTATGGCAAAAACCACTACAATATTGTAAAGTAATTAGCCTCCAACTAATAAAAATAAATGAAAAAAAAATAAACAACAACAACAAAAAAGAATGAAAAAAAAATATTTGAGTGAGTTGTCATTCCTTCTTCAGGGGATCTTCCTGACCTAAGGGTCAAACTTGCGTCTCCTGCTTGGCAGGCGGATTCTTTACTGAGCCACCTGGGAAGCCCCAGGTATTATCATACTTACTTTAAATATGAAGATAAGGCTCAGTTGTTAAGCAGCTTTCTGAGATCACAAAACCAAAAAGTGATGGAGCCAAGATTTAAATCTAAATCTGATTGAATCCAAAGACCATACACTTTTGATGGGAACAATAATATAATATTATTAGCAATAGATACCATTCACTGAAAGTTAGCTTTGTGTAAATATGGATTAGGTGGACAAGTGCTATGCTAAGTATTTTATGCACTATCAAAACATTCAAAAGAAAATTAAGATCTTGTATTTTTTACACCCACCATAGAAATGATGAACCTGATACTCAGAGATATCAAGCTAATTGTCAAAGATTATATGGCTACTGAGTTCAAGAGCCAGAATCAAACACAAGATCTCCAAACCTATGGTGCTAACTGCTTCTTTTAATAGTATTATCTTAATTTTGTTCCTTACGAATGAAGAGCATCATATTGTGTTACATCCTTTTCATGTGAGATAAAATAGACATGACCCTAAACCCTTCTGCTTAGTTCATGGTAAGCTTACTTGCTGGTCAGAGGCTTAAGTTAATCATTTAAAAAATGCACTTTACAAAGCAACTTGATATTTTAATAAGAAGCAGTAAAAAGGAGGAGAAATGTCTGTTTCCATCAACGTTTAGGTTGCTCTATAAGCCAGACCAAGTTAATTAACTAATTATCATTTATTGTCTTCCATATGCCTCGTGCTCCTGCCCATCCTCAAGGGCAAGCACAATCTGTGACACCTCTCTCCCCAACAAATCACTTTGGGCTTAAAATGTTTTTCTTTTTGTTGTTCCTAGGTATTTCAATTGACTGCATGCTTTTTAGCTCATTCTACATGTTTATGTTATAATCCTCCAGCGATTTGTGGAGACTAGCTCTTTTAATTATACTGCTATTTCTCTGCTGGGTCTGCTACACAGTTGATTATTGTCTCACTGATGAGGTACAGTAAGGGAGCTCAGCAGATTCCGTAAGCTGTGTAAGATTGCTTGGCTAATATGTGGTGGAACTGCATTCTAGTCCAGTTGTTACTTTCAGAACTATAAGGCTTAAATTCTTTCCCTTAAATCCTATTTAAATTATAAATTAAAATCACTTGTTGCATACTTGCAGTATAAACAGAAAGTGGTACTGGTAATTAAACAAAAATATGGCTTATCTTTTAATAGTGCTAATGTCAAATAAAAAGAACTTAGATATGAACATTCTCAAATAATTTTCACTTTAAAGCATATTTTCCAAAGCACCTTATGGGCAACACTAGTCCCTTAAAATGTTCTTAGGTTAAAAAAGGGTTCCATAGTTAAGGATTTCATGGGAAATACTGCTAATGTGTATTAGCACTTACTACTGTCCCTTAACCACCACCCCCAGCCCCCGAACTTTCTTTTTTTCTTCACTGCTAATATTTGGAGAAGGGAATCCATATAAACTGCCTCCACTGTTTCACTGCCTTCCCATGTAAATATGAGATGCCTTCCATGTTTCCCCAGTGATCAAATGAAAATAGATTTTACACTCAATTCAAGGGCAACTCTTGGTGGCATATAAGCAGCCACTCTTCTCTTGGCAATCATGAAATAGTACTTCTCTTTCATCCATCCATCCAACCATTCATTCATTTCACAAATCTACATAAATTACTCAGTTGTGCTTGCTATCATTTTAAGCACTGAAGGTATGGAATGAACCATTTAGACATACTTTCTACTCTTCTGAAGCTTACATTACAATTGCGCTCCTATTTCTCTGAATTCTCTAAGTAACCTTCACTGGATTCTCTTTTCCTACTTGGTAAAGAACCTGCCTGCCAATGCAGGGGACATAAGAGATGCAGGTTTGATCCCTGGATCAGGAAGATCCCCTGGAGGAGGAAATGACAACCCACTCCAGTATTCTTGCCTAGAGAATCCCATGGACAGAGGAGTCTGGCAAGCTACAGTCAAAAGGGTCAAAAAGAGTCAGACATGACTGAAGCGACTTAGCATGCACATACTTGTATGTTTATACATCTCCCAAGCGCCCTATTATTTCCTTTTCTAACAGGCTTATATGTGCAATCTCTTTCCCTCCTCCTGTTGAAGAGGAGAATCATGACTTTTGATCCCACAAATGATTTTTGACCCTTTCGAATGTTTGTTGAATAAGTGAATTTATGATTTTCCTAATACTGAATCTAACTGCAGCACTTATACTGTTATTTTTATTCAAAATTAACATTGTTATATGGCCCAAAAATGGAATGCGGGGGGTTATCCCCCATAATAAATAGTTCTGTGTTGAGTGAGGGAAAGGCAGAAGTGGATTTCACAGGACGATATCATACATATGAAAAAATCATGTACGCAAAAATTAGTTATTGAGAACTTTCAATTTCCTGTTAAGAAGTTATTAGGAAGATGGCAGGTTAAAATATTACCATAGAATTTCTGCCCCAAAGCATATCACGAAATAAGCAAAAAGGGTTTTTTAAAAAATTCACTTACAGTCACTGAAGAAGGAAAGAAGCATAACCTAAGCCTGTGGTTCTTAAGCTTGAATCTCAAGCACTGAAAACAATTTGGGAGTTTTTTAAAATTATACTTGGGTTTTGTCTCCAAAGATTTTAATTTAATTGTTCTGTGATGCAGTCTGAATGTCAGGATTTTTAAACCTTGATAGCTACATCCATGGTTAGAAAACATTGACTTAATTAAAACACTTCAAAATCTGGTTATTGAAGGGGTGGAAAAGATTCTGGAGAGTAGTGAAAAAGGAGTAATATTTCTTACTTCACTCCAAATCCTAGAGGATGAACTTCCAAACTGGCCAAATAGAACTCTCCCTAACCTCACTAAATCTAGGAGGAAACAACATGGGTTAAGTAGCCTTATTTTTTTCTCCCTTACTTCTGATCATTGATTAACAGGCACTACTTCAGGAGAGAAACAGGTGATAATGCCTTTTCCTTATGGAAAGAGGGCTCCAGAACTGCAAATCAAAAAATGATCTAAAGATTGAAGATCTTCCCCCCAGTGGAAGGGTGTCCTACCTTCCTCCCTAACTAAAAGTAGAGGATCCTAGTATAGAATATATAACAAAATCTTAAAAGAGATAAGAGAATGAATAAAATGAAACAAACAAATAACAACAAAGGAAGAATACTGTAGCACAATGTGAAATTATGCGTTAGATGCAAAAGTTAAAGTCCAACCTAAATGAAAATACAAAATAAAGGACAGAAAGTTCATAAATGTTGCATTCTATTGAACAACTTAATAAGAACCAGTATTCAATGAACAAGAGCACAAACATGAAGTGAAATTTCTGGTTCTGCTTAGGAGTCACCTGGAGAAGGAAATGGCAACCCACTCCAGTATTCTTGCCTGGAGAACCCCATGGACAGGGGAACCTGGCAGGCTACAGTCTGTGGGGTTGCAAAGAGTCTGACACAACTGAGCGAATAACGCTAGGAGTCACCACTAGCTCTTAACAAGTAAAAAGCTGAATGGACTGAAAAATCAACCAGGAAGGACACAAGGCAAATGGCTCCCCCCAAGATCAAATCCCTTATGACTATACAGTGGAAGTGAGAAATAGATTTAAGGGACTCAATCTGATAGACAGAGTGCCAGATGAACTGTGGATGGAGGTTCGTGACATTGTACAGGAGACAGGGATCAAGACCATTCCCATGGAAAAGAAATGCAAAAAGGCAAAATGGTTGTCTGAGGAGGACTTACAAATAACTGTGAAAAGAAGAGAAGTGAAAAGCAAAGGAGAAAAGGAAAGATATTCCCATTTGAATGCAGAGTTCCAAAGAATAGCAAGGAGAGATAAGAAAGCCTTCCTCAGCGATCAATGCAAAGAAATAGAGGAAAGCAACAGAATGGGAAAGACTAGAGATCTCTTCAAGAAAATTAGAGATACTAAGGGAACATTTCACGAAAAGATGGGTTCAATGAAGGACAGAAATGGTATGGACCTAACAGAAGCAGAAGATATTAAGAAGAAGTGGCAAGAATAAACAGAACTATACAAAAAAGATCTTCACGATCCAGATAATCACGATAGTGTGATCACTCACCTAGAGCCAGACATCCTGGAATGTGAAGTCAAGTGAGCCTTAGAAAGCATCAGTACAAACAAACCTAGTGGAGGTGATGGAATTCCAGTTGAGTTATTTCAAATCCTAAAGGATGATGCTGTGAAAGTGCTGCATGCAATATGCCAGCAAATTTGGAAAACTCAGCAGTGGCCACAGGACTGGAAAAGGTCAATCTTCATTCCAATCCCAAAGAAAGGCAATCCCAAAGAATGTTCAAACTACTGCACAATTGCACTTATCTCACACGCTAGTAAAGTAATGCTCAAAATTCTCCAAGCCAGGCTTCAGCAATACGTGAACCATGAACTTCCAGATGTTCAGGCTGGTTTTAGAAAAGGCAGAGGAACCAGAGATCAAATTGCCAACATCCGCTGGATCATGGAAAAAGCAAGAGAGTTCCGGAAAAACATATACTTCTGTTTATTGACTATGCCAAAGCCTTTGACTGTGTGGATCACAATAAACTGTGGAAAGTTCTGAAAGAGATGGGCATACCAGACCATCTGACCTGCCTCTTGAGAAACCTGTATGCAGGTCAGGAAGCAACAGTTAGAACTGGGCATGGAACAACAGACTGGTTCCAAATAGGAAAAGGAGTAAGTCAAGGCTGTATATTGTCACTCTGCTTATTTAACTTATATGTAGAGTACATTATGAGAAACTCTGGGCTAGATGAAGCACAAGCTGGAATCAAGATTGCCAAGAGAAATATCAATAATCTCAGATATGCAGAGGACATCACCCTTATGGCAGAAAGTGAAGAGGAACTAAAGAGCCTCTTGATGAAAGTGAAAGAGGAGAGTGAAGAAATTGGCTTAAAGCTCAACATTCAGAAAACTAATATCATGGCATCTGGTCCCATCACTTCATGGGAAATAGATGGGGAAACAGTGGAAACAGTGTCAGACTTAATCTTTTTGGGCTCCAAAATCACTGCAGATGGTGATTGCAGCCGTGAAATTAAATGATGCTCATTACTTGGAAGCAACGTTATGACCAACCTAGATAGCATATTAAAAAGCAGAGACATTACTTTGCCAACAAAGGTCCATCTAGTCAGTTTTTCCAGTGGTCATGTATGGATATGAGAGTTGGAATGTGAAGAAAGCTGAACGCTGAAAAATTGATGCTTTTGAACTGTGGTGTTGGAGAAGACTCTTGAGAGTCCCTTGGACTGCAAGGAGATCCAACCAGTCCATCCTAAAGGAGATCAGTCCTGGGTTCTCTTTGGAAGGACTGATGCTGAAGCTGAAACTTCAATACTTTGGCCACCTCATGCGAAGAGTTGACTCATTGGAAAAGACCCTGATGCTGGGAGGGATTGGGGGCAGGAGGAGAAGGGGACGACAGAGGATGAGATGGCTGGATGGCATCACCGACTCGATGGACATAGGTTTGAGTAAACTCTGGGAGTTGGTGATGGACAGGGAGGCCTGGCGTGCTGCGATTCATGGGGTCGCAAAGAGTCGGACACGATTGAGGGACTGCACTGAACTGAACTGAAGACTGAGAGACAGGCTGGCAAATACAAGGAGCTACAGCTTTCTGGAGCAAAGACTCACAAGCAGAAGCTGCCACTGGAACCACTGCCAGGGTAGGAAAACCTGCACTGTAACTGATAATTTTCTGGAGGCTCCATGCAGATAACTGGAAATTAAAAGCTTCAGGGATCTCAGACACGGAGGGGGTTCCACATATTGTGATATTTGCTTCCAGGAGCTCAACCAGGTTCCCATACTAAGTATTGAAGTAAAATCCCTGAGGGTTTTAATCAGGGACAAGGGTAAAGGAATCATTTTGAAATATGCGGTAGCATTCTGTTCTTAATAGGCCTGCCCTCAGGGGAAACTTGTTAACCAGAGCCTTGCCAGGTGTGGTGTTATTGTGGCCTAAGTGACCAGGGAAAGTAAATAGGCAATTTCAGTCAATTCTAATCTTCCTATTACATGTAAGTGGAGAGAAAAAAAATCCTGAGTAATGCTTGTGAAGTTCATTGTCCAGAAGAGGGGACTAAGACAGTGAGACCTAATCATAAGATTATAGAACAACCCTCCTCTCCACATACCTCATCACCCCATTTTGTTTGTTGTTTAGTTGCTAAGTCATGTCCAACTCCTTTGCAACCCCATGGACTGTAGCCTGCCAGGTTCCTCTGTCCATGGGATTTTCCAGGCAAGAATACTGGAGTGGGCTGCCATTTCCTTATGCAGGGGAATCTTCCTGACCCAGGGATTGAACCTATATCTCCTGCATTGGCAGGCAAGTTCTTTACCACTGAGCTACCAGGGAAGCCCAGTATGGTCTTACTAAAATTTAAAATACCATTTAACAAAGTTAGTAGGCAATGTATTAAAAACCTGAACTAGTGAGTTGTCTGCCTGGGTTGAAGTTGGTTCCAGGATGTACTATCTGTGATTACTGAGGGCCTATTCACAGCAGTTCCTTTTACGCAGAGCAGCATGTCTGGCTATCAAGATAAAGTTATGAGGCATAACAAAAGTCAAAAAATCCAATTGGAAGAGGCAGATCAAGCATCAGATCCAGACAATGCAGGATGTTGGAATTAATCAGACCAGGAACTTGAAACTACTATGACTAAGATACTAAGGGCTTTAATGATAAAACAGCATGCAAGGACAGATGGGCAGTGTAAGCAGAGAGGTAGGTAATCCCAAGAAAGAACCAAAAAGAAATGCTACAGATTAAAAAAAAAAAAAAAAGCACCACCATAACAGAAATGATACCTTTGATGGGCCCAATAGATTGGATGTTGCTGGGGAAGGAATCTCTGCACTAGATGATTTATCAACAGAATCCTTAAAAACTGAAAAGGAAAGAAAAGGCTGAAAACAAACAAACAAAAGAAACAAAACAGAAGATCCCAGGACTGTAGGACAACTACCAAAGATGTAACATACACATAATGGGAGAAAGGAAGGAATAGAAGAAATATTTGAAACAATTGTACCTGAGAATTTCCCCAAATTAATGTCAAACACCAAACCACCAACCCAGGAAGCTTGAGAATACCAAGCAGAATAAATGCCAACAAATGACATCTATGCATATTATTTTCAAATTATAAAATATCACTGATGAAGAAAAAGAATCCCAAAAGAAGTCAGAGGGAAAAAACTTAGCTATAGCGGAACAAAGATAACAATTACATCTGACTTGTCAGAAACCACGGTAACAAGAAGAGGGTGGAGGGAAATATTCATAGTGTTGAGAGAAATAAAACAAAACAAAACACCAACTTAGAATGCTGTACCCTGTAAAATATCATCATTCAAAAGTGAAGGATGAATAAAAACTTTCTCAGAAGAACAAAAATTGAGAGAATGTGTTGCCAGTGAACCTTCACTGTATGAAATATTAAAAGAAGTTCTTGAGAGGCAGGGAAAATAATATAGATCAGAAGTTCAGTTCTAAATTTTTAAAAAATGAAGAACATCAAAGAAGGAATAAATGAAGATAAAATAAAACATTTATTATTGTTTTAATGAAAAATTTATTGGAGTATAGTTGATTTACAATGTTGTGTTAGTTTCAGCTGTACAGAATAATGAATCAGTTATACATATATCCACTGTAAATCTGTAAATTTTTACAGATTTTTTTTCCATATAAGCCATTAAAGAGTATTGAGTAGAGTTCCCTGTGCAAGTTCTTATTAGTTATCTATTTTATATACAGTGATGTTGCTCTAACAGCAGTTTATTAAAAATAATAATAGCGATGTATTTGGTTATATATTCTCATGTGTATGTCCCTATACTTATGTATGCTTATGTATAGAAGTGAAATAAATGATAAGAGAAAGGAATTAGGATTATTTTGTTACTTTAAGGTACTCACATTACCAGTGAAGTGGTTTGGTGTTATTTGAATGTAGTTATCAATGTATATTGTAAATTTTAGGACACCCACTAAAAATAGATTTTAAAAAAGTATAAATTATGTGCTAAGAGAAAAAAGTAAATGTGAACATAAAAAGTGGTCAGTTAAAACTACAAAAAGCAGAAAAAAGTGGAAGACAAAGATAGGAACAAAGAACAAAGGCAAATACAATACAGTAACAATGATGGTAGACATTAAGCCAACTATGTCAACAATCACTTTGTATGTCAATGGTCTAAATGCACCAATTAAAGAAAAAGATTCTCATATTGTATGATATCCCTTAAAGGAGGGATCTAAAAATAAATTATATAAATGAAATTATTTACAAACAGAAACAGACTCACAGACTTAGAGAATGAACTTATGGTTGCCAGAGGGGAAAGATGGAGGGAAGGAATAGTTAGGGAGTTTGGAATCAACATATACACATTGCTATATTCAAAATAGGTAAACAACCAGATCCTACTGTATAGCACAGAGAACTCTGCTCATTGCTATGTGGCAGCCTGGATGGGAGTGGAATTTGGGGGAGAATGGATACATGTATATATGGCGGAGTCCCTTCACTGTCCACCTGAAACTACCACAACATTGTTAATTAGCTATGTGTGTGTGCATGCTAAGTTGCCTCAGTCGTGTCTGACTCTGCAACCCTATGGACTATAGCCTGCCAGGCTCATCTGTCTATGGGATTCTCCAGGCAAGAATAATGGAGTGGGTTGCCATTTCCTACTCCAGGAGATCTTCCCCACACAGGGATTGAACCAGGTCTCCCACATTGCAGACAGATTCCTTACCATCTGAGCCACCAGGGAAGAAATAATAAGGAACATTAATTACATAATGATGGAAGGTTCAGCTCATCAAGAAGATATAATAATAATGATAATAATAAATCTATGTGCTCGATAACACATTCAAAATAATATATAAAGAAAAAATGACATAATTAAAGGATGAACTAAATAATTCCACAGTCACAAAAAAAGTAAAATGATGGAGAAAATTATACATGCTGACACTAATCAAAGTAAAGTAGGAGTAGCTATATTAATTTCAGATAGAGCAGGCTTCAAAGTAAGGACAGTTATTATGGGTAAAGAAGGGCATTACATATAATAAAAGATTCAGTCCCCAAGAAGCCTTTATAATTATAAATATGCATGTGTCTAACAGCAGAATGTCAAACTATGTGAGGCAAAACTGATAGAAGTTAGAGGAGAAATAGATTAATTCATTATCAAGTTAGAGACTTCAGCACTCCTCTCTCCCTTTCTGTCTCAGAAAGGGACAAATCCAGCATGCAGAAAATCAGTGACATAGTTGATCTTAGCAACATCATCAATTAATGGGATAAAATTTTCTTATATAGGCTACTTTATCCAACAACAGCAGAATACACATTTTCCTCAAGCTCACATGGACTAATCACCAAGATAGACTACATTCTTGACTATAAAACACACCTTAACAAACTAGGAATAGAGAGAAACTTTCTTCATATGATAAAAACCGTCTGTGAAAAACCTACAGCTAACTTCTCTAATGGAAGAATGTGAAGAGGAAATAAAGAGCCTCTTGATGAGGGTCAAAGAGGAAAGTGAAAACGCTGTCTTAAAACTCAACATTCAAAAAACTAAGATCATGACATCTGGTCCCATCACTTCATGGCAAATAGCAAGGGAAAAAGTGGAAGCAGTGACAGATCTTATTTTTTTTGATTTTGAAACCACTGTGGATGGTGACTGCGGCCATGAAATTCAAACACGCTTTCTCCTTGAAAGGAAAGCTGTGACAAACCTAGACAGTGTATTAAAAAGCAAAGACACCACTTTGCCGACAAATGTCCATCTAGTCAAAGCTATGGATTTTTCCAGTAGTCATGTATGGATGTGAGAATTGGACCATAAAGAAGGCTGAGTTCCAAAGAATTGATACTTTTGAACTGTGGTGCTGGAGAAGACACTTGAGAGTCCCTTGAACAGCAAGAAGATCAAACCAGTCCATCCTAAAGGAAAACAACCCTGAGTATTCATTGGAAGGACCTATGATGAAGCTGAAGCTCCAACACTTTGGCCATCTGATTTGAAGAGCCGACTCATTGGAAAAGACTCTGATGCCAGGAAAGATTGAAGGCAAAAGGAGAAGGAGGTGGCAGAGCGTGAAATGGTTAGATAGTATCACTGACTCAATGGACATGTATTTGAGCAAACTCTGAGAGATAGTGAAGGCAAAAGAGCCTGGCGTGCAGTAGTCCTTGGGGTTGCAAAGAGTTGGACTTAACTTCACAACTGTAAAACAACAGCAACAGCTCCATTGTCAGTAGTGAGAAACCCAAGGCTTTTCCACTAGGACAGCTATAAAACACTAGTGTCCCTTCTCACCACTCGTTTTCAATAGCATGCTGGAATTTCTTGCTAATTCAATAAGGCAAGAAAATGAAATAAAAATGTATACATATTGGGAAGAAAGATTGAAAACTGTCTTTTTTTTTGCAGATGACCTGACCATCTATGTAAAATATCAAAAGAATCAATAAAGTAACTCCTTGACTTGATAGGTGACATAACAAGTTTGCAGAATACAAGGTTAATGTTCCAAAGTCAATTGCTTTCCTATGTACCAATAATGAACAAGTGGAATTTGAAATTAAAAACACAATAATATTTACATTAGCATCCCCAAAATGAAACACTTAGGCATAAATCTAACAAAACATATACAAGATCTGTATAAGGAGAACTATAAAACTGTGATGAATGATATTTAAAAAGAGCTGAATAGTGGAGGTATTCCCATGATCATGGATAGGAAGACAATATTAGGTTATCAGTTATCTCCCAACGTGATCTATTGATTCCATGTAATCCCAATCAAAATCCCAGCAAGTGATTTTATAGATTTCAATAAATTTATTACACAGTTTATATGGAGAGGCAAAAGACTCAGAATAGCCAATACAATATTTGAAGAAGGACAAAGTTGGAGAACTGATACTATTCAACTTCAAGACAGACCATAACGATATAATAATTAAGACAGTGTAGTATTGGTGAAGTGTTAGTGTTAGTCGCTTAGTCATTCCTGACTCTTTGGGACCCCATGGACTGCAGCCCACCAGGCTCCTCTGTCCTCGAGATTTTCCAAGCAAGGATACTGGAGTGGGTTGCCATTTCCTTCTCCAAGTAATGGTGAAAGAATAGATAAATAGATCCATGAAACAGAACAGACAGCCCAGAAATAGACCCCCATACATATAGCTAACTGATCTTTAGAAAAGGGGCAAAGGCAATATGATGCAGCAAATATAGTATCTTCAACAAATGGTACTGGAACACTCCTTACACCCTTCACAAAAATGAACTCTTACGTGGATTATAGACCTACATGTAAAATGCAAAACTATAGGAGAAAATCCAGATGTTGATGTGTTTTTAGATATTGCACCAAAGACATAATTGATAAAAGAAATAATTAATAAATTAAAACATCTGCACTTCAAAAAACAGTATCATGGGAATTGTCTTCTGACAAGTCACAGATGGGTAGAAAACATTCACAAAAGATATATTTGATACCTGTCAACCAAAATATGAAATTGCCTCAAAACCCAACAGTAAGAAAACAGGCAGCCTGATTGAAAATTGAGCCAAAGATCTTAACAGACATCTTACCAAAGAAGATATACAGAGGGCATATAAACTAAGAAAGGCATAAGAAAAGATGCTCCACAAGATGTGTCATCAATAAAATATAAATTAAAACAACAACCATGAGATACCACTACATACCTACTAGAATGGCCAAAATCCAGAACAGTGACAGCAGCAAATGCTGGTGAGGCTGTACAACAACCGTTCTCATTCATTGCTGGTGGTACAGTCACTTTGGAAGACATTTTAGCCATGTCCTACAAAACTAAACATACTCTTACCACACGATCCAGTAATTGTGCTCTTGAGTATTTACCCAAAGGAGCTGAAAATTTATGTCCACACAAAAACCTGCACATTGATGTTTACAGCAACTTTATTCATAATAACTGAAACTTGGAAGCAACCAGGATGTCCTTCAGTAGATGAATGGATAACTGCACTGTTGTATATCAGACAGTGGAGTAGTACTCGGTACTAAAATGAGATACCAAGACATGGAAAGACATAGAGGAATTTAAATGCAAATCATTAAGTGAAAGAAGCCAGTCAGAGAAGGCTACATACTATATGATTCCAAATATATGACACTCTGGAAAATACGAAACTATGGAGACAAGGGAAAGATCAGTGGTTGCCATTGGTGAGGGATGAGAGGAGTTGAACTGGCAGAACACAGAGGACTTGCAGAGTGCTGAAAATAAGCTGTGATATTATAAAGATGTGCTGTGTTTAGTTGCTCAGTCGTGTCCGACTCTTTGTGACCTCATGGGCTGTAACCCACGAGGCTGGTGCTCTGTCCATGGGAACTCCCCAGGCTAGAATACTGGAGTGGGTTGCCATGCCCTCCTCATCATAAAGATAGATATATGTCAAAAAAAAAAAAAAGATAGATATATGTTATTATACATCTGTCCAAATCTTTTCAATGTATAATACCAGGCAAGAACCTCTAGGTAACTATGGACTTCATGTGATTACATTTGTCAATGTAGGTTCATCCTTGGTAAAAAATGTACCATCCTGATGAGTAATGTTGATAAAGGGGGAAGTTATATATGTGTTGGGGCAGAGGGTATATGGGAAATCTCTATACCTTCCTCTCAGCCTTAAGGAAACCTAAAACTGTTCTAAAAATTGTCTTAAAAATGAAAATTACTTACAAGGTGAAAAGAGTTGATTGAGGCTGCCTTCATATTTATTCACAGTGAGTCAAGAAATATATCTAATCAAAATGGCATTATGCTATAAAGGCAGCAAATAGACATTCTCCAACAATTTGGAGACCACAGCATTATTGAAAGAATATTTTGACATTAATCTAGTCATTTAAGAAATGAATCAAAATAAAGAATTCAGGAATATAGAAATCATAGTAAAAGACTGGTAGGTAAGCATTGAGTCAGTTTAAGTATTGATATAAAACCAGTATGAATTAATTATGGGATATGGTAACAGAGGGTTTCCCAGGTGGCGCTGCTGGTAAAGAACCCGCCTGCCCATGGGAGATGTAAGAGAGATAGGTTCGATCACTGGGTCGGGAAGATCTCCTGGAGGAGGGCATGGCAAACCACTCCAGTATCCTTGCTTGGAGAATCCCATGGACAGAGAAGCCTGGGGGGCTACAGTCCACAGGGTTGCAAAGAGTCAGACACCACTGAAGTGATTTAGCACAGTATAGCATGTGGTAACAGGACAGGAAATGAGCATGGTTAAATACTGACAATGTAAAGATAAAAAAAAAAATAAATTTTTAAAAAGAGGTCAAAGGAAGAAACTAGGAAAAAAGACCATTACTGTCTTTTAAAACTTGGCATCAATGGTTATTAACTAAAATTGATAATCAGGTTTTTTTGAAATGACAAGTCTATTAATATTTTATAGTCTGTCTTTGTCTCCCTCAGTCCATCCCTACATTACTTCAATTAATTTAAATTTTTTTAACAAAAGTCAAGGGAAATAAAATTTAATTATTTTTTATCCATCCTTCCCGTAAACACATACATGAATTCATCCATCTATGTTAGTTGTGTAGGAAATAACTTGAATTATTTTCTTCTAATATTAATAACAGTAATTTATGGGTAGTGCGATTAAAGTAATTTTAAACTCTGTTTTCTGGGTTGCTGGATCTTTTTTAATTAACATGTATTATTTTTACAAAAACAATAGAGCAGTTTTTCTATAAAACAAAAAAAAAAAAAAATAGAAACTAGTTTGCTAAGATGTTAACAGTAATTGATTCTGGGTACAGATATCCTTCCATTCTCTTCTTGTACTTACTATATTTTTTGTTTTTAAAAAGTATAAACAAAATATTTTTAAAATAAAACATCTTAATTTTTTTTTTGTCTGTGTGTGTGTGTTTTCATTTATTTTTATTAGTTGGAGGCTAATTACTTTACAATATTGTAGTGGTTTTTGTCATATATTGACATGAATCAGCCATGGATTTACATGTATTCCCCATCCCGATCCCCCCTCCCACCTCCCTCTCTACCCCATCCCTCTGGGTCTTCCCAGTGCACCAGGCCCGAGCACTTGTCTCATCCACCCAACCTGGGCTGGTGATCTCTTTCACCCTAGATAATATACATGTTTCGATGCTGTTCTCTCGAAACATCCCACCCTCGCCTTCTCCCACAGAGTCCAAAAGTCTGTTCTGTATATCTGTGTCTCTTTTTCTGTTTTGCATATAGGGTTATCATTACCATCTTTCTAAATTCCATATATATGTGTTAGTATACTATATTGGTCTTTATCTTTCTGGCTTACTTCACTCTGTATAATGGGCTCCAGTTTCATCCATCTCATTAGAACTGATTCAAATGAATTCTTTTGAATGGCTGAGTGATATTCCATGGTGTATATGGACCACAGCTTCCTTATCCATTCATCTGCTGATGGGCATCTAGGTTGCTTCCATGTCCTGACTATTATAAACAGTGCTGCGATGAACATTGGGGTGCACGTGTCTCTTTCAGATCTGGTTTCCTCAGTGTGTATGCCCAGAAGTGGGATTTCTGGTCATATGGCAGTTCTATTTCCAGTTTTTTAAGAAATCTCCACACTGTTCTCCATAGTGGCTGTACTAGTTTGCATTCCCACCAACAGTGTAAGAGGGTTCCCTTTTCTCCACACCCTCTCCAGCATTTATTGCTTGTAGACTTTTGGATAGCAGCCATCCTGACTGGCGTGTAATGGTACCTCATTGTGGTTTTGATTTGCATTTCTCTAATAATGAGTGATGTTGAGCATCTTTTCATGTGTTTGTTAGCCATCTGTACGTCTTCTTTGGAGAAATGTCTGTTTAGTTCTTTGGCCCATTTTTTGATTGGGTCATTTATTTTTCTGGAATTGAGCTGCAGGAGTTGCTTGTATATTTTTGAGATTAATCCTTTGTCTGTTTCTTCATTTGCTATTATTTTCTCCCAATCTGAGGGCTGTCTTTTCACCTTACTTATAGTTTCCTTTGTAGTGCAAAAGCTTTTAAGTTTCATTAGGTCCCATTTGTTTAGTTTTGCTTTTATTTCCAATATTCTGGGAGGTGGGGTCATAGAGGATCTTGCTGTGATTTATGTCGGAGAGTGTTTTGCCTATGTTCTCCTCTAGGAGTTTTATAGTTTCTGGTCTTATATTTAGATCTTTAATCCATTTTGAGTTTATTTTTGTGTATGGTGTTAGAAAGTGTTCTAGTTTCATTCTTCTACAAGTGGTTGACCAGTTTTCCCAGCACCACTTGTTAAAGAGGTTGTCTTTTTTCCATTGTATATCCTTGCCTCCTTTGTTGAAGATAAGGTGTCCATAGGTTGGTGGAATTATCTCTGGGTTTTCTATTCTGTTCCATTGATGTATATTTCTTTCTTTGTGCCAGTACCATACTGTCTTGATGACTGTGGCTTTGTAGTATAGTCTGAAGTCAAGCAGGTTGATTCCTCCAGTTCCATTCTTCTTTCTCAAGATTACTTTGGCTATTCGAGGTTTTTTGTCTTTCCATACAAATTGTGAAATTATTTGTTCTAGTTCTGTGAAAAATACCATTGGTAGCTTGATAGGGATTGCATTGAATCTATAGATTGCTTTGGGTAGTATATAAAACATCTTTAGAAGTTTGTTTAATCAACAGAATGTTTGCAAACAGGCACCTTTACCAAGTGCCAGTTTGAGAATGAAATTTAAGATGAATCTTTCCCTAGATTCCTAAATTTTAATAGTGAAGAGTTTGGCAGAAGATAAGTTGTTAAAATGTTTAATAAAAATAATTGCAAGAAAGAAAGTTACATTTGAGAATGGGAAGGGGAAAGGAGAACAACTGTTTCATGAATATGTACTATGCTTGGTACTGGGCTAAGTCTTTCATACATTATCTCATTCAGTCCTTACAATAAACCTATGAGAAAGGTTATTATTACTGCTTTCAAAGATGAGGAGTCTGGGGTCCTACAGCATTAATTTTTTTTGCCAGGACTGTGTGAGCCAAGAATCTAACACAGGTGTATAACTTCAAAGCCCTTTATATTCATTCTTTCATTCAATTACAGTCATTCTGTGGATGATTTTTTTCCCCTCAGATAAGAAAACTGAAGTATTAAAAGGAGAAATAAATTTTCCCAACATATGGTAGGCCTATATGATTTCATCAATCATAGACTTTCTGGTGGAACATTTAATATTGTGTGTGTGTGTGTGCTTAATAATAATTTGATTTGACTTGCATCCATTCTCCTCCCCTATTCACCTTTTCTTGGAAAACATGCTGTTCAGAGAAAGATAGCATGATTGATTCCTATGTCTTTGACTTAAACCAATTTTTTGATCTAGTAAATATGTCCTAGGCAATTTTCATTCAAGATCAGAACTGAACTTTGTGGCAAGAGAGAGTCGGTTCTAGATGTGCTTCAGAAACCAAAGAAATTGGAGAAAGGCAGAGAGTGGTTAGATTCTCACAATATAACTAAACACTGCCATTCTATTTTAATTCCTTAGCAATTTTTCCTGTGTAAAGCAAAACAAACCTTATCATCTCTGGTTTCTCTGCCTGTTCAGAGGTGTCTTAACTTGTCCTTTCTTTTGTTTTTGAGAAAAATTAAGTATATTTTAAAACTTAAAATATTTCTAGTTACTGTAAAGTTCCAATTCAGAACTTATTTTACAGTATGAAGCAGTAGCCAAATCCTTGTGTTTGTGAGTTAGAAAACTGAAAATCTTGGAGGAGTGACTGTGTTGGGATGAGTTATGTGCACAGAAGTATATAATACATACAGTCCAATTGCCTCAGGGATGAGCAAATCAACAAATACAGGTTTTACTTTTGTGTAAGAGACCAACATATCAGTTACTAATACTACATGCTCTGATTTTACTCTAGTATTATGAACCCACTTTCTAAGCTAATGGGCCATGGAAAGAGATTCTCACCATGCTTTGAAATGACTCGTTAGTTTCTTGAGGGCATAATATGCTCTGTAAGAATTATATAGAGTCATTGATGAAAAAAAGCTTAGATGATCCTCTGACATTTTAAAAACAAAAGACATTTTTAAAAAAGTTCTTCAAGCAAAATAGTAAATGTTAGATTATCCAGTAGTGGATCCAAAGTATAGATAATCCCAAACCACAGTGAGCCAAAAAAACAAAAAAACAAACAAAAAAAAAACCATGCTCAGTTTGCTTGGAAATTCTTATAATTTTTAATTGTTATTGTTAATTGTACCATATTTACATAAAATTGATTTCCTAGAACAGTAAATGTTGACTAGTCATTTCAGGGAGACAACTGGTCTGGGGTTATAACCTTGCAAAAAAATCTGTCTCTGATAAGGAACACTTAAATAGCAATTAACCTTGAATCTGTTCACTTCATTCTTTTTTTTTACACCTGGGTTGGGATAACAAAACCATTTTATGAAATGGTCATTCACAGAGAGATTTTACAGTTGATTTACAGTATGAATCCTAAAACTGTT
This sequence comes from Cervus canadensis, assembly GCF_019320065.1. Taxonomy (NCBI): domain Eukaryota; kingdom Metazoa; phylum Chordata; class Mammalia; order Artiodactyla; family Cervidae; genus Cervus; species Cervus canadensis. The sequence goes on from NC_057396.1 coordinate 18,211,167, forward strand.
TTACTCCAAAACAATCAAGAAGAAGACCTGCAATGTTTATTCCAAGGAAGAAGTAGTAGCTAGTACAAGTATGTTTAAATCTCCACAGCATATTTACATTATTTTTTTGTAGTCATTGTATATTCCTGGCGTTCTTATGTACCATATCAATACCCAATAACTTGAGCACCTAGTGTTTTATTTAAACTGAAAACCTATTTATCTGTAAAAAATTAAAAATTAAAAAAAAACACACCTAAGATGGAAAAAGGGCATCAAAAGTACAAACTTCTAGTTATAAAAGAAATAAGTCCTGGGGTGGTAACGTACAGAGTGGTGACTATAGTCAGTAGTACTGATATGTATATTTGAAAGTTGCTAAGAGGTTAGATCTTAATGGGCTTCCCTGGTAGCTCAGATGGTAAAGAATCCTCCTGCAGTGTGGGAGACTGGGGTTTGATCCCTGGGTTGAGAAGATCCCCTGGAGAAGGAAATGGCAACCCACTCCAATAGCCTTGCCTGGAAAATTCCACGGATGGAGGAGCCTGGTAGGCTACAGTCCATGGGATTGCAAAGAGTCGGACAGGACTGAGCAACTTCACTGGTTCACTGGTAGATCTTAAAGGATCTCATCATGAGAAAAAAATTGTAGGTGGTGATGGATGTTAACTGGACTTACTGTGGTGATCATTTTACAATAAATCCATATACTGAGTCATTTTGTTGTACACCTGAAACTAATATAATATTATATATCAATTATATCTCAACCCCGACAAAGTTTATGAATTTGCTGCTGATACTTTCCTTTAAGAATCATTAACACAAATGTGATGTGGAATTAAGCAGAGAAAGTCCACTTGGAGTCAAGGATCTAAGTTTGCTTCCTGGCTCCACTTCCCAGGAACAAACATAGGCAAATTACTTAACTGCTCTGAACTTCAATTCAGATAGATTTAACACTTACCTCAATGGTTTTCTGGCTTGGCATATATGAGATGTAGGTAAAAAGCATGTTGAATAATGTAAAGCACAACACAAGTGGTATTTACTGTTATCTTCACTTTAATATAGACATCAATTTCCCTGATGTTCTAGGGTGGGAGCTTCAAGTTAATTTTGCAGTTTCTTGTAATAGGCTCTGGTTATGGTCTGGGAGGAGAGGGTGAGGTGGGAAGGAGAGAACTGATCCTCCTTTCAGCTTTCCTGTGCGTGGGTGCTTAGTCAGTTGTGTCTGACTCTGTGCAACCCTTGGACTGTAGCCAGCCAGGCTCCCTTGTTCCTGGGATTTTTCAGGCAAGAACATTGGAGTGGGTAGCCATTTCCTCCTCCAGGGGATCTTCCTGACCCAGGGCTCAAACTCGTGTTTCTCCTGCATTGCAGGCAGATTCTTTACCCACTGAGCCATCAAAACCAGAGAGTATGCAATTAAGAGGGAAATAATGGGAATTCACTCTCCTATAAATTAAACTTAAGAAGACTTCTCTCTTATGTGAGCTAACCATTAAGGCACTGAAAACTCTCTCCACATTTCCAATGATAAAATACTTCAATGTTAAATTACTGAATGACATCATAGCTCAAACAACAGAGCAGGAAGAGGAGAGCAATGAGAAAAGAAAATGCTTATGTTGACAAATAGAAATGCTTTAGTAATCAGCAAAGAATGGAAGGAAACAAAGTATACATGAATGTTTAATGAGGTTTTTAGCAAATTAAATTTTTCAGAAATGTGCTTAAGCATGTGGCATTGCTTAAGGGCTAGTCCCATCAGGTCAGGCAATCAGACAGTCATTTGTTTGCATACCGTGTGTGTCAGGGAAGGCAGAGAAATACACATTCATTTTCCTAGGAACATTTGATGTTTGAGTAAGAGCAGTAATACATCTTCTTAGTCTTTTGGTTAGGAGGAAACATTAGGCACCATCTACATTGAATCCGAGGATGAGATAAGAAAATAATGCTTTCTAGAAAGAAAACACCAAGTGAAGATATCTTCATTGTATCACAGACTGTGTTGCTAAAGGCACACTGTTGCTCTGTAGGGGGATATTAGGAGGGGACAAGATGAAATTACAGCTGATAATGCACTTTTATGTTATCTTGACAAGAACAGCAGCAGAACTTAGCTTAACCAAACATTAACAATGTTTGTTACTGCAATACAAGTAGAGAAATTAGGGGGTTTCCCAATTTAAGTATTTTATTGTCTGGTGCTTTGCACATTTATCATGCGTCTTGTTTACATAGGCATCAACTCAGAATTGGACACATGTGTTTGTCCCCCACCTATAGAATGACATTCCATAAACTGTCACAGTCAACTTGCTGACCTTCAAGTATAAAGGAGGAAAGGAAACGAAAAAGAAAAGAACTAGTATGCAAACAAGCATTAGTTTGCTAAACCTCTAAGAGGTATGTGAAGGACTGACCTATGATTGGAAGGTAGAAAAAGATTAGACCTAACTGTATTCATTAGAAATAGCCTAAGGTGGAGAAGAAGCACATCCAAGCACTTATATCCTCCTCCACAATACACTGTGCAAATTGATTAGAGTATCCTTTGTAACTACTGTGGCTGCCTTTCTTAAGGAAGGAAATATATTGCAGATGAATAGTTTAGTGACTTAAAAGATAATGTGAGAGATGGGCTCTGAATAATTAAATTTAAAAAAGACACTGATGAAAGAAATCAGAGATGACATAAACAGATGGAGAGATATTCGATGTTCCTGTGTAGGAAGAATCAATATTGTGAAAATGACTATGCTACCAAAAGCAATCTACAGATTTGATACAATCCCTATCAAATTACCAATGGCATTTTTCACAGAACTAGAACAAAAAATTTCACAATTCATATGGAAACACAGAAGACCCCAAATAGCCAAAGCAGTATTGAGAAAGAAGAACGGAGCTGGAGGAATCAACCTTCCTGACTTCAGATTATACTACAAAGATACAGTCATCAAGACAGTATGGTCCTGGCACAAAAACAGTGTGGTCCTGGAACAAGATAGGAAGCCCAGAAATAAACCCATAGGGGTAACTTGTTTTTGACAAAGGAGGCAAAAATATACAATGGGGCAAAGACAGCCTCTTCAGTAAGTGGTACTGGGAAAACTGGACAGCTACATGTAAAAGAATGAAATTAAAACACTTCCTAACACCATACACAAAGATAAACTCAAAATGGATTAAAGACCAAAATGTAAGACCAAAAACTATAAAACTCTTAGAGGAAAAAATAGGCAGAACACTTGGTGACATAAATCAAAGCAAGATCCTCTATGACCCACCTCCTAGAGTAATGGAAATTTAAAAAAAAAAGTAAACAAGTGGGACCTGATTCAACTTAAAAGCTTTTGCCCAGCAAAGGAAACTATAAACAAGGTGAAAATACAACCCTCAGCATGGGAGAAAATAATAGCAAATGAGACAACTGACAAAGGATTAATTTTCAAAATATACAAGCAGCTCATACAACTCAATCCCAGAAAAACAAAAAACTCAATCAAAAAGTGGGAAGCAGACCTAAACAGTCATTTCTCCAAAGAATACATACAGATAGCTAACAAGCACATGAAAACAAGCAACATCGCTAATTATTAGAGAAATACAAATCAAAACTAAAATGAGATATCACCTCACACTGGTCAGAATGGCCATCATCAAAAAGTCTACAAACAATAAATGCTGAAAAGGCTGTGGAGAAAAGGGAACCCTTTCACACTTTTGGTGGGAATGTAAATTGATACAGCCACTATGGAAGACAGTTGGAGATTCCTCAAAAAGTAGGGATAAGACCGTCATATGACCCAACAATCCCACTCCTGGGCACATATCCTGAGGAAATCAGGGTTGAAAAAGACACATGTATCCCTTTGTTCATTGCAGCATCATTTATAATAGCTAGAACATGGAAGCAATCTAGATGTCCATTGACAGATGAATGGATAAAGAAGTTGTGGTACATATACATAATGGAATATTACTCAGCCATAAAACAGAACACATTTGAGTCAGTTCTGATGAGGTAGATGAACCTAGAGCCCATTATACAGAGTGAAGTGAGTCAGAAAGAGAAAGATAAATATCGTATTCTAACAAACATATACAGAATCTAGGGAAATGGTTCTGAAGAATTTATTTACAGGGCAGCAATGGAGAAATAGACATAGAGAATAGACTTATGGACATGAGGAGAGGGGAGGAGAGGGCGAGATGTATGGAAAGTGTAACATGGAAACTTATATTACCATATGTAAAATAAATAGCCAACAGGAATTTGCTGTATGTCTCAGGAAACTCAAACAGGGGCTCTGAACTAACCTAGAGGGGTGGGAAGGGGAGGAAGATGGGAGGGAGTTTCGGAAGGGAGGGGATATATGTATACCTATGGATGATTCGTGTTGAGGTTTGACAGAAACAAGCAAAATTCTGTAAAGCAATTATCCTTCAATAAAAAATAAATTAAAATAATAAAATAAAATAAAAAACAGTGTTTTCCCAAACCATGCCTGGATCCAGGAAATTAATTTTTAACAGGAGAGGCTGACTTGATCAAGAGTCTTTTGCATTTATACTGATACAGTTTGTATGCTCCTGATAGTTCTCTACAAAATATAAAGACATTCTACTTTGACTTCAAAAGAAATATTTCTATGTATCTCTCAACTAAAGATATGGTGTGGTATGTCAAAGATTTTCCTATTTATTTTACAAATCTTTTCACCTGATAGATTATACAGTTATATTCTAGCCCATTTCATTTTTTGAATGAAAAAATTTTTATAAAGATTGATGGTCTCTTAAAGCATTCCTGCTGGCAGACCTCAAGTCCGGAGGTGGGAGCAATAAAAAGAGAAACCTCTAGCATTGGGTTGTCCTTTCAGTTTTAGTCTAGTGAAGCTCACCCTTATCACTTACAGGCTGTTAAAAGACAAATTAGAACTGAGTATATTTGAAGATCTAATTGGGCTTATTCAACTATTCATGAGCCAGGCAGCATGGTTCCATCTAGCAACTAGCAGGTACTCTGAGGAAGGAGCTACAAAAGGGGAGGTTTTTATAGAGAGGACGGTGGGCCAAGGAAGTCTTAGGGAAAGAGAAGAAAGCATTACTTCAGGTTAGGTCATCTTCTTTTTGTGGGAAGAAGGGAGGGAACAAGGCTTTTATCCTGTAGCTTACCTAGCGTGGATCAGGAAATTTCAGATTAATTGTTTTAAAGGTCACATTTCTAGGAGGGTTGAAACTACGATTGAATCTTGATTTACTGTTGGAGGGGCAATGACTTCATTTTAGGCTTTAATTTATTTTTAATGAGTTTTTGTATACAAAAAAGTCTATTCACAAGGATAGCTGAGGAGAAAACTGCTCACTCAATGGTTTCCATTAAATGTATTAAAGTTATGGCATTTCCTTCAGGTGTATACTTAAATGCAACAGATCTAGGTGGATGCTTCCTCATCACTATCACATTGGTTTCTCTTCTTTTCTCTCAATTTTATTACCTTTCTTTCAATTCCCAAAGGTAAAAATTTGACTCCTACTTTTCCCTCATTCTCCATGTTTAATCAGTATGGAAAAGTCAAACATGCATTTTCTTCCAACCTCAACACACACACACACACACACACACACTCTCTTCTTCCTCATTCAGGCCTTTATTACCTGGCACTTGGATGCTTACAAGCTGGTCTTCATACCTCCATTGTCTTCATGCTCAACCATCCTACAAATGATTTAAAATCACATCATTGTTACAGGTTCCCATTCCAAGGAAGTATACTCTGAAATACTGCAATTCGTCTGTAGGAGGATTATCAGAAAGGGCTCACAGAAACATCTGTGAGGGAGTAGATGAAGCAGGATTGGGCAGATGGAATGTAAAACATAGTTGCAACAGTTCACTTCAGTTCAGTTCAGTGGCTCAGTTGTGTTTGACTCATTGCGACCCCATTAACCGCAGCACGCCAGGCTTCCCTGTCCATCACCAACTCCCGGAGTCCACCCAAACCCAAGTCCTTTGAGTTGGTGATACCATCCAACCATCTCATCCTCTGTCGTCCCCTTCTCCTCCTGCCCCCAAATCCTTCCCAGCATCAGGGTCTTTTCCAATGAGTCAACTCTTCGCATCAGGTGGCCAAAATATTGGAGCTTCAGCTTCAACATCAGTCCTTCCAATGAACACCCAGGACTGATCTCCTTTAGGATGGACTGGTTGGATCTCCTTGCAGTCTAAGGGACTCTCAAGAATCTTCTCCAACACCACAGTTCAAAAGCATCAATTCTTCAGTGCTCAGCTTTCTTTATAGTCCAACTCTCACATTCATATGTGACCGCTGGAAAAACCATAGCCTTGACTAGATGGACCTTTGTTGGCAAAGTAATGTTTCTGCTATCTAGGTTGGTCATAACTTCCCTTCCAAGGAGTAAGTGCCTTTTAATTTCATTGCTGCAGTCACCATCTGCAGTGATTTTGGAGCCCATTAAAATAAAGTCAGCCACTGTTTCCACTGTTTCCCCATCTATTTCCCATGAAGTGATGGGACTGGATGCCATGATCTTAGTTTCCTGAATGTTGAGCTTTAAGCCAACTTTTTCACTCTCTTCTTTCACTTTCATCAAGAGGCTCTTTAGTTCTTCTTCACTTTCTGCCATAAGGGTGGTGTCATCTGCATATCTGAGGTTATTGATATTTCTCCCGGCAATCTTGATTCCATCTTGTGCTTCTTCCAGCCTAGCATTTCTCATGATGTACTCTGCATATAAGTTAAATAAGTAGGGTGACAATACACAGCCTTGACATACTCCTTTTCTTGTTTGGAAGCAGTCTGTTGTTCCATGTCCAGTTCTAACTGTTGCTTCCTGACCTGCATACAGATTTCTCAAGAGGCAGGTCAGGTGGTCTGGTATTCCCATCTCTTTCAGAATTTTCCAGTTTCTTATTATCCACATAGTCAAAGGCTTTGGCATAGTCAATAAAGCAGAAATAGATGTTCAGAGATATCCACAATTGAGGCAAGGGGGCTAGGCCCTTGTAATCCCACAGAGATCTGTCATTGGCTGTGGGCTGCCTATGGAGAAGCAGGCATAGTCTTGGGCAAGGTGGCTCTATTTAGCTACCATACCCTCCTCTGAATATGGCTCTAGCATTTATCCATTTATCATCAATATTATGCATTAAGAGTATCAAGAAATGCCCCAGTTGGTCATCTGGGGTCCTAAATAGAGTGCATACTAGTCCAGAGAATGACACTTAATCCTTGTCGGGTGGTGTCTCTGAAAGTCCTCAGTTGTTGATACTGGCTAAGGCCTTGTGGGCAGGAAAGGGAAATCCTACTTGGAATGTGTGGCAATTCTAGTTGAGATGAATCCTCCTTTCCACTGTGGAAGAAATCCACTGTAATAAACGTGCTAAGAGGCTAACTGGTCTCTTTAAGAGATAGTGCTATGACAGGGACTCAGCATGGGTTTCTGTTACTGGCAGGGCAAGAATAGTAGTAATTGAATCAACCCTGTGATCAACAGCCTACAAAGTGAGCCCGTAAATATATTTGATGACTTTATTTAAACCAATTGTACTAGTGCTTATTTTTGCAATGGCAAGGGTAAGCTGACATCAAATGGCTATGTCATTCTGTCTACCTGGGAGTTAAGTGCCTCTTCTGTGGGTGTATACCATCTAGTGGGAAATAACATGTGTTATAGAGATCTATACCCTTTGCACTCTTTCCCATTTGCTGGTCCACATACCTCCTTCCCAGACTTGTAAACAATCCTCCAATCTTACTCCTTCAGGCCCCTGGTCAACTAGTCAAAGCAATCATCACTGCTATGAGTTTATATTCTTTCCCTGGCCTACCTCTCTTCTCAAACAAAATGGAAGACCAGTACACCACCCAAAGATTCCCCATTACTAGCTTGCTTATGTTCTCTGGTTTTTCATATGCTCAACTGCAGATGTACCCTTTCCATATTAGATGGATTGATACTGGGAAAGCCCAGTCAGTCTTGGTGGGTCTGACAGAATGATGGACTGTTCTGATCTGCTAGTCACCTGATGTTTCATAGCTCAATCTACATCTCTACTAGTGCCCTATAGTGCATTGGGAGCTGTTTGTTGAATGGTGTGTACTTTTGTGCTATAGATGGCATGACCTTAGAATCCACCTGTGATTCTCCTGTGGCTGCTTTCCATAAGCTCTACATCAGATGTACAGAAGGGTCTGTTGGGTTGTATGAGTCATATGGACCTAGTGGCAAGGCTATTTACACCACAGCCTGGACCTGTGCAAGTCTCACTTAAAGCTGGCATCAGTTAGTAAATGGTTAGAGTGGTGTTCCAAGTTGGGGAATGTGCTGCCTCCAGAATTCAATAAAAAAGATTGTGTTTCTTTTTTCATGGTCAGAGAGACAAGATGTAATAATTTGTACTTTACTTTGATAAGCCATCTTAGGTCCCTCCACTAGTTTCCTGAATATTTCACTGATTTGGCAGGTCTTTGTATGTTAATAGGACATCTTTAGAGTTCACATGTCTTACCAAGACTTCCAAAGTACTTACCAAGGTTCTTGATTATTTTATTCAATTAGTGTGAACTCTTCTGCCCACTGAAATAATTCTGCAATGTCTAGATGGTCTTGTTTCCTTTGGATAACATTAAGACAGAGAACAGGATAGTTGACATCCCCGGGGCATGACTATAACTTTATAATGATGTTTGTCCCACATGAATGTGAATTGTTTCTAGCTCTCCTTCCAAATAGGGTAAAAAAAAACCTTATCCCTCAGATTAGTAGCATTATATTAGGTACCCAAGGCCATGATATTCAGTTTTAGCTACATCTTGCATAGCAGCTGCAATTGGGGCCACTACTTGGTTGATTTTGCATTGTTCTACTTTCATTCTGCAAGATCCATCTAGTTTTTGTAGGACCCAGACTAGGGAATTAATGGCGACTTAATGTGGAGCATCATTTCTGTATCCTTTAGATTTTTAACGTTGTCAATACTCCCTCCCATTTTGGGGAAGCAATTTTATTTTCTTGACTGGTATTAGGGGAAATTTCAGAGGTTTCCACTTGGCCTTCTCTAGTGTCATCGTTCGGAGAAGGCAATGGCAACCCACTCCAGTACTCTTGCCTGGAAAATCCCACGGACAGAGGAGCCTGGTACACTACAGTCCATGGGGTTGCGCAGAGTCAGACACGACTGATGGGACTTAGCAGCAGCAGCAGTGTCATCGTTCTTGCTTCGTAGGCCAAGATACCAACGTTGAAGAAATGACTAGGTAAGTCCAAGGATCAAGTAGATGCACTCTGAGTCAAACCTGTTTATTATCTGGCTGCCGTAAGCCTCACTCTAAAGAGTAAGTCTGGGATGGATAATCAGCCTGTTAGCCTCCTGATTTTCCATTCATGAATTCTTTTGATTGATTGATTGATTGATTTTTCATTTATTTTTATTAATTGGAGGCTAATACTTTACAATATTGTAGTGTTTTTTGCCATACATTGACATGAATCAGTCATGGATTTACATGTGTTCCCCATCCCAATCCCCCCGCCCGCCTCCCTCCCCATCCCATCCCTCTGAGTCTTCCTAGTGCACCAGCCCTGAGCACTTGTCTCATGCATCCAACGCTGTTCTGAGAGAACAGCATTGAAACTAGTATACTATCAAGGGTGAAACAGACCACCAGTTCTTTTGATTTAAAAAATTTAATAATATCCTTATTGGCTAGCCATTTATCTTACCCATGGGGGTGCCATGTTCTACTAACCTAATGATTATCAAGGTGTAATTTCATTAGTATCACCAGAGAGCTTATTTACAATGCAGCTCATCAAATTCCACCACCTTACTGAATCAGAAATTTGGAGGGTGGCGAGGTCCAGAAAGTTTTGTTTTAGAAACTCTCCAGATGATTTTGGTGCAGGCTCAAGTTTGAGAATAATTACATTAAACATTAGCCTAGTTCTCTTTGGGTCAAGTCCCTCTGGTATCCACTGTCAACTTTTGAGTTGTAGGAGTTAATTTTATGTTGCATATTAACCCCGTATTGATACATCATTTATAAATATCTTCTCTCATGCAGTGGGCAGCCATTTTGTTTCCCTGATAATTTCCTTTGCTGTGTACAAGCTTTTTAGTTTGATGTAGTTCCATTTCTCTATTTTTTCTTTTGCCTAAGGAGACATGTCCAAAAAATTACTACTAAAATCCATGTCAAAGAGCTTACTGCCATGGTTTCTTCTAGAAATTTTCTCGTTTCAGGTCTTAAAGTCTGTAATCCATTTTGAGTTTATTTTTGTATATGGTATGAGAAAGTATTCCAGTTTGATTCTTTTGCATGTAGCTGTCTGGTTTTCCCAACACTTCTTATTGAAGAGGCCGTCTTTTCCCTATTGCATATTCTTGCCTCCTTTGTCATAGATTGCATGTGTGTGTGCTAAGTCACTTCAGTCGTGTCTGACTCTGCGCAGTTCTATGAACTACAGCCAGTCAGACTCCTCTGTTCATGGGGTTCTTCAGGCAAGAACACTGGAATGAGCTGCCGTGCCCTCCTCCAGGGTATCTTCCCAACCCAGGAATTGAAACCACCTCTCTTATGTCTACCTGCATTCGCAGGCTGGTTCTTTACCGCTAGTGCCACCTAATTGACCACAGAGTGTGGGTTTATTTGGGGGCTCTCTATTCTGTTTCATTCATCTATATGTCTATTTGGGGACCAGTACCATAACTGTTTTGATTACGGTAGATTTGTAGTGTAGGTTGAAATCAGCAAGTGTGGTACTTCCAGCTTTGTTCTTTTTTCTCAAGGTTGCTTTGGCTATTTGGGGTCACCTGTGATTCCATATACATTTTAATATTATTTGTTCTAGTTCTGTAGAAAATGTCATCAGTATTTTGATAGGGATTGCAATGAATCCCTATTTGATTGTAGATTGGCTTGAGTGGTATCATCAATTTTAACAATATTAGTTCTTCTAATTCATGAGCTTGGTATATCTTTCCATCTATTTGTGTCATTTCCAATTTCTTTCATCAGTGTCATATTTTTCTGAGTACCTCCTTGGTTAGATTACTCCTAGGTATTTTATTCTTTTTGATGCAATGGTAATGATGTTTTTTTTTTTAATTTCTCTTTCTGATAGTTTTTTGTTAGTGTATATACACAAAAACTGATTTCTGAGTATTAACTTTGTATCCTGCAACTTCACTAAACTCATTGATGAGTTCTAATTGTCTTTAGGATTTCCTATATATAGTATCATGTCATCTACAAACAGTGATGCTTTTACTTTTTTCCTTTCCAATTTAGGTTCCTTTCATGTCTTTTTCTTGTTTGATTGCTGTGGCTAGGACTCCCAATACTATGATAAATAAAAGTAGTGAGAGTTAGCATCTTTGTCTTGTTCCAGATTTTAGAAGAAATGCTTTCGGCTTTTCACCATCAAGTATGATATTGGCTGTAGTTTTGCCATATTTAGCCTTTATTATATTGAGAATTTATATCTCTGTACCCAATTGTTAGGAATTTTTGTTATTAATATAAATAATTGTTGAATGTTATCAAAACATTTTTCTGCATCTATTGAAATGATTATATGATTTTTATTCTTCAGTTGCTAATGTGGTGTATCGTATTGATTGATTTGTGAATTATGAACTATTCTTGCATCCCTAGGATGCAAGTGACCATAATATATGATCTTTTTAATGTATTTCTTATGTATTTAATGTATGTAATGTATTTAATGTATTTCTTGACCATAGTATATGATCCTTTTAATGTATTTCTGAACTTATTTGCTAATACTTTGTTGGGAATTTTTGCATCAGTGTTCATCAGTCATATTGGCCTGTAGTTATTATTATTTTCAATGTGTGTTGTCTGATATTGGTATCAGAGTGAGGCTGGCTTGGTAGAATTAATTTGGAATCATTATTTCCACTTCAACTTTTCAGTGTAATTTAAGAAGGATAAGTGTTAACTCCTCTTTAAGTGTTTGGTAGAATTTGCCTATGAAGCAATCTCATTTTGGACATTTTTAAAGGATTTTTAAAATTACTGATTCAATTTAATTATTGGTAATCCATCTATTTATATTTTCTGTTTCTTCCTAATTCTGTCTTGGAAGAGTGCACATTTCTAAGAATTTATCTCCTTCTGTCCTTTGTTGGCACATAATTTTTTGCAGTAATCTCTTCTGACCTTTTGTGTTTCTGCAGTGTTTGTTCAAACATCTCCTCTGATTTTATTTATTTGGACTCTTTCTTTTATGAGTCTGGCTAAAAGTTTATCAATTTTGATTACCTTTTCAAAGAACCAGCTCTAGGACCAGTTTCATTGATCTTTTCTATTGTTTATTTTTTAGTTTCTATTTCATTTATTTCTGCTCCAATCTTTATTATTTTTTTCCTTTTACTAACATTGGATTTTGCTTTTCCTTTTTCTAATTCTGTTGGATGTAAAGTTAAACTATTTATTTGAGATGTTTCTTATTTTTCTGTGGCAGACTGGTATCACTACAATCATTCCTCCTAGAGCAACTTTTACTGTATTCCATAGAGTTTGAATCACTGTGTTTTAATTGTCTTTTGTCTCCAAGTATGTCTTTAAGATTTTTTTAATTGAAGGGTAATTGCTTTATAATGTTGCATTGATTTCTGCTGTACAACAATACAAGTCAGTAATAACTATATATATCCTTCCCCTCTTGAGTCTCCCTCCCACCCCTATCCCATCCCCCACCCTACCCATCTAGGTCATCACAGACCAACAGGCTGGGCTCCCTGTGTTATATGGCAGCTTCCCACTAGCTATGTATTTTACACATGGTAATGCATATATGCCAATGTTACTTTCTCAGTTCATTCCACCCTCTCCTTCCCCTGCTGTGTCCACAAGTCCATTCTCTCTACATCTGAGTCTCCATTCCTTCCCTGCAGATAGGGTCATCCAAATATTTTTTTATTTCCTCTGATTTTTTTCAGTGATTCATTGTTTGTTTAGTAGCTTACAGCTTAGCCTGTACATGTTTGTGTGTGTGGATTTTTTGGTTTTTTTTTTGGTAGTTTTTTTTTTTTTCCTTGTCTTTGATGTAGTCGCATACAGTGGTGGTTGAAAAAGATGCTTGATATGATTTCAGTCTTTTAAAATTTATTGCAACTTATTTTGTGGTCTAGCATGTGATATATCCCAGAGAATGTTGCGTAGGCACTTGAAAAGAATGTGCATTCTGCTATCTTTGGATGAAATGTCCTGTAGATACCTACCAAATCCACTTGTGTTATTTAAGACCACATTGCCTTATTGATTTTCTGTCTGAATGGTCTGTCCATAATGTAAATAGAATGTTGAAATCCTCTACTATTATTCTATTATTGTCAATCTCTCCCTTTATATCTGTTAACATTTGCTTTATATATTTAAGTGCTCCTGCATTGGGTGCATATATGTTAATGAATGTAGTGTCCTTTTATTTTATTGCTCTCTTTATCATTATATAATACACTTGTTTTTGTTGTACACTTTGTTTTAAAGTCTACTTTGTCTAATATGAGTGTTACTACTCCAGATTTCTTGTCTTTTCCATTTGCATGAAATATCTTTTTCTATCCCCTCACTTTCAGTCTCTGTGTGTCTTTAGCTCTGAAGTGAGTCTTTCACAGGCAACAAACGTTAGTCTTGATTTTTAAAATCCATTTAAGCACTCTATGTCTTTGGGTTGAAGTATTTAGCTCATTTAAGTTAAAGCAATTATTAATACTTACGTATTTATTGCCATTTTGTTAATTTGGGGGGGGCTGTTTTATAGTTCCTTTTTGTTTGTTTCTTTGTTCTCTTCCCTTGTGCTTTGATGACTGTCTTTAGTGTTGGTCTTCTTTTTTTTGATTTGTATCTGTTACACATTTTTGGTTTTTAGTTACAAATCTATGATTATTTTAAGTTGCTGCTGCTGCTGCTGCTGCTAAGTCACTTCAGTCGTGTCTGACTCTGTGCGACCCCATAGACAGCAGCCCACCAGGCTCCCCCGTCCCTGGGATTCTCCAGGCAAGAACACTGGAGTGGGTTGCCATTTCCTTCTCCAATGCATGAAAATGAAAAGTGAAAGTTAAGTCGCTCAGTCGTGTCCGACTCTTAGTGACCCCGTGGACCGAAGCCTACTAGGCTCCTCCGTCCATGGGATTTTCCAGGCAAGAGTACTGGAGTGGGGTGATTTTAAGTTGATAATCTCTTAAATGCATGCCAAGAAACTTGCACTTTTACTTGCTCTGTTACATTTCATATTTCTGATATCACATGTTATGTTTTTGTTTTGTGCATCCCTTAGCTACTTATTGTTGATATAGATGAGTTTATTACTTTAGTAAAATATTTCTGAGTGGTTGATCTAATACCTTTACTGTATGTTTGCCTTTACCACTTAGATTTTTTTTTCCAGAATTTTCATATTTATAGTTGTGCCCTTTTTTTGCTGCTTAAGAGTAGCCCCTTTAAGATTTCATGGAAAGTCAGTTTAGTGGCACTAAATTCTTTTAGCTTTTGCTTGTCTGTAAAACTATCTTTTCTTCAAATCTGAATGATAGCATTGCTAAGTAGAGCATTCTTGATTACACGTTTTCCCCTTCCTCATTTTAAATACCACTCACTTCTGGCCTGCCAACTTTCTGAAGGAAAGTCAGTTGATAATCTTACGGGCGTTCCCTGTTTTTACCTAGCTGCTTTTCTCTTGATGGTTTTAAGATGCTCTCTTTATTTTTTTTTTTAATTTTTTGACATTTTAATTGTAAAGTGTCAATGTGGACCTCTTTGGTTTCCTATTGTTTGGGATTCTCTGTGCTTCCTGCACCTGGAATTCTCTTTCTTCTCCCAGATTGGGAAGATTTTAGCATTCTGTTTTCAAATAAGTTCTCTGTTCCTTTCTATCCATGTTCTTCTTCTGGGACCCCTATAATGGGGATGTTAGCATGCTTGATGTTGTCCCAAAGGTATCTTAAATGATCATAATTGTATCTTAACTAACCATACTTAAAAAAAATTCATTTTTCTCTTCAGCTTAGGTGATTTCCTCTACTCTGTCTTCTAGTTTTCTGTTTTTTTTTTTCTGTATCATCTAATCTATTCTTGATTCTTTATAGTGTATTTTAATTTTAGTTATTGTACTCTTTAATTCTTAAAGATTCTTCTTTATATTTTCTAACTATGTTAAATTTCTCACTGTATTCATCCATTCTTCTCATGAGTTCATTGAGTATCTTTTCAACCATTTCCTTAGACTCTTAATCAGATAGATTTCTTGTCTCCATTTCACACAGTTCTTCTGGGGTTTTTTCCTATTCCTTCATTTGAAACTTATTTCTCTCTCTCCATATTTAGTCTAATCTTTTGTATTTATAGCTATGTATTGGGTAGGTCAGTTACATTTCCCAATCTTGGATAAGTTGCCTTATGTAGAAGATATTCTATAGAACCCAGAAGCACACTTATTTCTGACCACCAGACCTATATACTTTAAGCGTGTCCCATCTGGGTTTCATGGGCCCTTGCTGTTGTGAAGATAATCTCTATGGGCCTACTGGTAGGTAGGGCTGGCCCCTGGTCTGGTTAGTTGCTAGGCCTTGCCTTCTGCAGTGTCTGCTGCTCTGCTGGTAGGTGGGGCTGAGTCTCTGTGGGGCTGGCTGCTTAGCCTGGGCATTCTGATGACTGGTTCCAGCCTCCAAGTGGGCAAGGCTGGGTCCTTTTATGACTGCCTACCCTGCCTAGATGTGTCCCAGGACTGATGCCTATTCACTAGTGGGTGGGTAATTTCCTGGTGCTAATAGGTTAGAGAAAGAACTCCAAAACGGTGCTTGATAGCACTAGAGTCCTTGTGGTAGAACAAGGTCCCCAAATTGGCTGCCACCAGTATATCTGTTCCCAAGGGATGTTCCAGTTGCCTCTTGTCTCTCCAAGAGACTCTCAAAGATCTGCAAGAGGGCTGACCTTGGTCCCTTTCAAATGATCACCTCTGCACTGGGGCTTGGAACATGAGATTTTGCATAGACCCTTTAAGTGCAGAGTCTCTTTTTCCTCCAGTCCTCTGACTCTCCCATACACAGGACCCATTGGCTTTCGGAACCAGACATTATGGGGGCTTATATTCCCAGTGTAGGACCTCTAAGCTGGGGAGGCTAATGTGAAGCTCAGACTACTTGCTCCTTGGGGAAAAGCTTTGCAAATGTGAATTATTTTTCCTTTTGTCGGTTAGCTATTTGAGAGTGTGGGTCTTGACTATTCTGCATCTCTGCCCCTCCTATCCATTTCACTGTGGCTCCTTCTTTATTTCTTTAATTGTGGAAAATCTTTTCTGCTAGTCTTCAGTTCATTATCATAGATAGTTGCTCTGTGAACAGTTGGAATTTTTGTGTGGCTATGGGAGAAGGTGAACTCAGGGCCTCCCTATTCTGCCATCTTGCCCACGCCCCTTTAGCAAAAGTGATAAATTTTCATGAATTTTGTGGTGGTTAGTGCTTTTGCATTTTGTCTAAGAACTCTATATGAAGGTTGCAAAGATAATCTCCTGTGTTTTTGTCTAGAATCTTTGTAGTTTGTAAATTGATCCATCTCAAATTAATTTGGGTATGATGTTAGGTAGAGAAGTAGAGGTTCCAGGTATGTGTTTAAAAAAACAATATGATTATCCAATTCCACATTTAAATTGCATTGATAAATTTGTTAAAAATCCTTTGATTTTACATATATATATGAATGTGTACACATATATACATATGTATATATATATGTATTATTTTACTTAATTTTGGATTCTGTAATTTGTTATATTGATCTATTTGCCCATCTTTATGCCAGTTGGACACTATTTTGATTACTCTGTTTTAAAGTTAGTTTTGAAATCCTATAGAGAAGCCTTCCAATTTTTTTCATTTTCAAGGCTGTTTTGTCTCTTCTAAGTCTTTTATATTTCCATTAAATTTTAATATGAGCTTCTCATTTTCTAAAAATATAAAACATTTAAAGGAAGCCCTGCTTGAATTTTAATTCAAATGGCCTCGATCCTATAAGTCAATTAAGGCTGCTGCTGCTGCTAAGTCGCTTCCATCGTGTCCATCTCCGTGCGACCCCATAGACGGCAGCCCACCAGGCTCCGCAGCCTCTGGGATTCTCCAGGCAAGAATACTGGGGTGGGTTGCCATTTCCTCCTCCAATGCATGAAAGTGAAAAGTGAAAGTGAAGTCGCTCAGTCTTGTCCGATTCTTAGCGACCCCATGGACTGCAGCCTACCAGGCTTCTCTGTCCATGGGATTTTCCAGGCAAGAGTACTGGAGTGGGTTGCCATTGCCTTCTCCATAAGTCAGTTAAGGAGACTAGAATTAATCTTTTAATAATCTCAACTCTTTCAATTCATGAACATGATGTTCCTTTACCTTTATTTAGGTCTTATTTAACTTTCTCAGAACTTTTAAATTTTTTTTTCTATAAATCTTGTACATATTTTGTTAAAGTTATCCTTAAATATTTCATATTTTGTGCTATTTTAAATGGCATAATTCTTCTAAATTTTTATAAAAAATTAAAAAATTTTTTTTAAAAAATTGTTGCATTCAGTATATAGAAATGCAATTAATTTTTGTATGTTTTTACTTTGTGTACTATGACCTCACTAAACATACTTATCAGTTTGGAAGATATTTTGTAGATTTCTTTGAGTTTTCTATATAGATCAATCATTTGTGAATTAAAGCAACTATATTCCTTCATTTCTGACATTTATGCCTTTTATTTATTTTTATTCACTATTTCACTTGTTACGATCTCCAAAATTAAAGTGATGACAGCAAACATTCTTTTCTTTGGGCTGGTCAGGAAACCGTTCAGTATTTCACAATTCCATATGATTGAGAAATTTTCTCAGATTGAGAAATTTTCCTTCTGTGCTTAGTTTGATAAGTTTTTTTCCTATATCATAAATGGATATCGAACATTTGTCAAATCCTTAAAAAAGTCATTTGAGATGATCACATAACTTTCTCCTTTATTCTTTACTGTAGTAAGTTATAGTTATTGGTTCTCCTAATAATGAACTAGTCTTGTTTTCCTAGAATAAATCCCACTTTGTCATGATTTATTGTTTTATGTAATACTGGAGTTGGTTTTTATTGAAATTTAGTATTTCCATCCATTATGATTATAGACAACAAGCCAAAATAATATTATCAATGCTTGTGATATATTCACTGGTAAAAATGAGATGTTTTCATATTCCATTACAATTGATACAGATAGCTTGAATATAGTTTACAGTTACTACTGCATTGGTATTACATAGGGTGATTATTGGACTTTCTGCTATATCATATTACTCTGAGTTAAAAAAAGTAGTAACTTTTATATAATATAATAAACCTCTTTTCTTGTGTTTGATAATTGTGTTTCAGCACAATGTATTTCTTTATAATAATCTATTTTACTTTATACATTTAAAAGCAATATCCTGTGAAGAGGTTCCTAGGTTTTATCAAACTCCCAAAGGTGTTCATGGCACCAAAGTTTAAGAATCCCCTGACTAGAGCTAAAACCTTGAAAATCTTTATCTTGAAACATATTGAACTGGATGGGATCATGTAGAGAGTGTAGACAGATAGGATTAGGAAGTGGAGGACACAGCCCCAAATATCCTCAAAGCTTAAAATTTGGTAGAAGAAAAGGTATTATAAAAAGGAAAATCAGGTGATTGTGGTATGAAAGATGCTTAGAAAAATAAATTTAGTAACCACATTATATGCTACTGAGAGACCACAAAAGATGAAAATGGAGACTTGGGATGCTGACTAGGTTAGGTCACTGATGACTAGCCAGAACATAAGGACAGTTAGAGGAATCTGAGACATGAATGAGAGTCAAAAGCATAGATAACTCTTTTGGGTGGTTTTGCTGCTAAAAAGGTAGCCAACAAACAGTGGAGCTAGAGTAATGTGGGATCAAGGGAGTCCAGTTTCCTTTTTTTAAAAAAATAAGACACATTAATTAAGACACGTTTGTCTGTCAGTGACAATGATCCATTAGAAAGGGGGAAATTTATCTGGAAGGGCAAAGGATGAAGGTGTAAGGAGTTTGGCAGAAGGATCATTAGGTAATAAGGTAGTTCTTTTTCTACTGGATTTATATTTTTCTATGAAATACGAGGTGAAATCCTTAGGTATACAGAGGAAGAGGAGGAGAAATTAGAGACTTGAAGAGAGAAGAGAAGAGAATATTTGAAAATAGATGCCTGGAGGAATAGAAAGTTGTATTTCCTAGGGAAATATAACAGGATAGTTTTCACGATAAGCGGTATATTTAACCACTTATTCTTCTGACATTTGCTAAATAACTCTTAATAAGTATTAGGACTGTCTTCAGTCACTCCTGTGAAGATAAATGTTATAAATTTGTTTTATAGGCAAAACACAGTCCTGGAATGCTTCCTAGTTTTTCCCATGTCGGGCATTGTGTGACTGTTTAGGGAAAGCACAGGGGCAAACTGCACCGCAGCTGATGAGAAAGAGCCCTCTTCTAATCCTACAAAGTCCGAATCTATAGGCAAGAACTTTGTCATCCAGATTATTCAAAGGCGCTAGAAAGTTTCAAATGCTTAACACTAGTCTGTTTCATATCTCTAAACCAAATTCCATCATGCCCTGTTTGCACCACTTACCCATATGTTGGTTACTTAATCCTTTGGCAGAAGCTTCCATTCATATCTGGCTCTTTAACACCAGCCAATTTCAGTGTGTGGATCATCACTCCCATGTAATGGACTGAAATATCATGAACACTGAATTTTGACAGTTCTAAAACAACAAGAAGATGAAAGGAACGTCTGATTACTGAGCCAATTTTTTAAAAAATGTATCTTGCTTGTTAGAAGTGATAAGAAAGGAAATTACTGGAAAAGCACATGATGACTTAATTATGTTTTAGGAAAAGAAGTCAGTCTGTCTGCGGTAGCAGTACTTCCAGGGAAGGGCTGATTAGGCTTTGGTTGGCCCTACCTAAATTTTACTTTTGGAAAAAAAAATTAACTGAACAGCTGTGGCTTATTGCAGTCAGCTGGAGCATTTTCTTTATCAATGTGCCTGTTATCTCAGGCCCCATATACTCCCATCCCTAGGTCATCATTGAAACGCAATCTTCTGGTATGGAGTGGGTTTGGGTTTAACATCATGAGTGAGTTTCCAAAAAATCTATCACAGGCCTGAAATCTTTATCTAACGGCTAACCTAAGATTACTAGAAGTTGGTGATATGAGTTTGGGGAGTCATTTCTCAGTTTTCTAAGATGTGCCTATACATGTGGTTACATGCTTTATCTATAGGATGCAATTTCTATATCACAATCAGAATATTAGGGTTGAAATACCTCAATTTTCATCTGTTTCTGGGCTTTTGTCTCACTGATTAGTAAATTTTTTAAAAATGTTTGAGAGGTGGAGAACAGAAAAAGTTGGCAATTATTTTATTTTGCTAATTAGAAGTAGTAAATTAAACAAGTAATCCCCACAATACTCATCTGCTATCAACCTCTTTTCACTTTTTAAAAGAAAATAATTTAACACAAAAGAACCTAATAATGTAGTCTCAAGATAGTAGTAGTAGTAGTAGACTAATAGTAGTCTATAAATGTCGTCTCCAGAAAGAATGGAAAATTTATGCCCTACCTTGCCTGATGCACCCTCATGTACTTGGCAACCATGAATATAATCCAACCATGAAGATAATATTCTGCAGGATCCCATCCCAAAGGCCTAAGAGTTTATGTATAAAAACTTTCAAAGACACAGAGCCACTTTTTTCTATAAATAATCCTGAAGGTTATATTAGGTCTTTTAGTGGCTATATCATATTTTTCTTTATGATTATGTGACAAGCACTCCTAAATGCTTGGGATATTAAAATACAAGACAGTCTCTATTTTCAAAGAGTTTATGACCCAGTGTGAGAAATACATACATAATTAAAATGCATGTGGTAGGAATAATTGTGGAATTCAGCATGCCCAGGCTTCACTAGAAATTGGACTATGGGATGTCTGGGTCAGTAAGGCTCTCTGGATGTAGCTTTCTAAGCCAGAGTAAAGTAGGCAGGAGTGTGGAAACTTTCTGGATATAAAGAACAGCATGTTCAAATAATAACATTATTCACGGAGATTATTATGGTCCAGGCACTTCATATACACTCTTTCAACTAATCCCAAGAAGTAGATATTAAATGCCTGTAACTTTTCAAAACTCCAAGAACTAAAATAACTGCCCCCAAAGCCACTCAGCTGGGCTTAGCTAGCAGTTCAGCTGGTAAAGAATCCACTTGCAATGCAGGAGACCCTGGTTCAGTTCCTGGGTCAGTGAAATCCCCTGGAGAAGACATGCTACCCACTCCAGAATTCTTGGGCTTCCCTGGTGGTCTCAGATAGTGAAGAATCCGCCTGCAATGCGGGAGACCTGGATTCATCCCTGGGTTGGGAAGATCCCCCAGAGGAGGGCATGGCAACCCACTCGAGTATTCTTGCCTGGAGAATCCCCATGGACAGAGGAGCCTGGCGACCTATAGTCCACAGGATTGCAAAGAGTCGGACATGACTGAGCGACTAAGTACAGCACAGCAAAGCTGCTCAGATAGGAAGGGGTACGAGTCTAGGTGGGAAAGTAAGCCAGTCTAACTTATCCAAAGTTCATGGTTTTAGTAGCTACATTAATAGTCCAAAGGGTGGCAAAGAGTCAGACATGACTGAGTGACTAATCACACACAGCACATGTGTGGTCTAAGCAGTGTACTAAGGTTTTATGGAATTTATGAAACCCCTCAGTTCAGTCCAGTTCAGTTCAGTTGCTCAGTCGTGTCTGACTCTTTGCGACCCCATGGATTGCATAATGCCAGGCCTCCCTGTCCATCACCAACTCCTAGAGTTTACTCAAACTCATGTTCATTGAGTCAGTGATGCCATCAAACCATCTCATCCTCTGTCGTCCCCTTCTCCTCCTGCCTTCAATCTTTCCCAGCATCAGGGTCTTTTCAAATGAGTCAGCTATTCACATCAGATGGCCAAAGTATCGGAGTTTCAGCTTCAACATCAGTCCTTCCAATGAACACCCAGGACTTATCTCCTTTAGGGTGAACTGGTTGGATCTCCTTGCAGTCCAAGGGACTCTCAAGAGTCTTCCCCAACACCACAGTTCAAAAGCATCAATTCTTTGGTGCTCAGCCTTCTTTATAGTCCAATTCTCACATCCATACATGACCAGTGGAAAAACCATAGCCTTGACCAGACAGACCTTTGTTGGCAAAGTAATGTCTCTGCTTTTTAATATGCTGTCTAAGTTGGTCATAACTTTCCTTCCAAGGAGTAAGCACCTTTTAATTTCATGGCCGCAGTCACCATCTGCAGTGATTTTGGAGCCACCCAAAATAAAGTCTGTCACTGTTTCCACTGTTTCCCCATCTATTTGCCATGAAGTGATGGGACTGGATGCCATGATCTTAGTTTTCTGAATATTGAGCTTTAAGCCAACTTTTAACTCTCCTCTTTCACTTTCATCAAGAGGCTCCTAAGTTCTTCTTCACTTTCTGCCATAAGGGTGGTGTCATCTGCATATCTGAGGTTATTGATATTTCTCCCAGCAATCTTGATTCCAGCTTGTGCTTCCTCCAGCCCAGCATTTCTCATGATGTACTCTGCATATAAGTTAAATAAGCAGGGTGACAATATGCAGCCTTGACGTACTCCTTTTCCTATTTGGAAGCAGTCTGTTGTTCCATGTCCAGTTCTAACTGTTGCTTCCTGACCTGCATACAGATTTCTCAAGAGGCAGGTCAGGTGGTCTGGTATTCCCATGTCTTTTAGAATGAAACCCCTAAGGCTGCTAATGTAAATTTACCCTCCCTTATAGGTTATTGGTTTTCAGTCTGAAAAGTAGGACTGTGTATTAACCACCATCAAATGCATGTTGTTAGTAGAGGTCTTGGTAACCATCATCAAAGTAGATGGCCCAGTAGAAATGGAATTTCAAAGTCATATATTTGCCTTATCTTTAATATGGGCACTGTTTTCTTCATTTTCATTTTAAAAAAATTTCAGGGGAATACACATAACATAAAATTTACCATCTTAACTATTTAAGTGTGTAGTTCAGTGGCATTAAGTGCATTCATATCATTGTGAAGCTATTACCATTACTGATCTCCCAAACTCTTTTCAACTTCAAAACTGACAAACCATAGCCATTAAGCAATAATTACCATTCCTTCCTCCCCCAGTCCCTGGTATAGTTTTCAAGTAATGAATTATTTCTAAAAATCAACAAACCAAAAAAAAAAACTAGTATAAAGGTGGCAAAATCAAATAATAACAACTTTTACCCTTGCCTGTGGACATCTGGCTACACTGCTTTGTCATATTTGAATTTGGGAACTGGATTCTAACTTTTTCACTTCGTATATTTGTTTTCTCTTCCAATTTCAAGTCATCTACAGATTGTCATTGTTGTTGTTGGTGGTGGTGGTGGTGTGTGTGTATATTTTGGTCTCCTATGCATTGGGAAGTAGCACTGAAGGAGTGCCCCAGAATGCTCCCTCACTAAACTGAGATCCTTTTGCAGCAAGAATCGTGCAAGCCTGAGGACCTCGGAAGAGCCAGCACTCATAAGCTGGCTGTGGGAGGGGGTGCCTCCAGGATTGCTGACCTCCCTGCAGGCATCACAGGCTATGATGAAAGAAGAAGCATCAGTTGACTTGAAGGCAGGGTGACCGTTTTATTCTCATGTCCCTGGAGGCACTTTGGACACTGCCTGCTTATACTAGATGTTCAGAAGCATGCTTATTAAATCAAAATTAACTAGGGGCCATAATGATTAGCTCTTTGGAAAAGCACGATAACATTCTCAGATTCATTTTTTGACTATTTCCTTGTATTGATAATACTTCAATCTCTTAAAATAAGAGGACTTGTGTACTGGTCCTTGGGAATAGAAGAGAACAGGCAAAACTGCATTTCATTCTATAGTCAGTCTAGAATGAAGAAGTGTATCAAGGAGAAAAGTCAATAGTTTAAATATGTAGGCCAAGAAGAAGAAACCTCTAGGAAACTAGTAGGAGTATAAAAATTGCTATGAGAGCTTATTCTGATTGTTCTTATTCATATCATGGTAAATATGTTAAAGGGGCAGGGCTAAGGACAAAGCTCTAGAGCCAGCCACTAGAAATCTCCCTCTAAGTGAGATGTGGATGTGTCAATCAGTCTCTTTTGTACAGGGCTATTGAAAGGCTGGGAGAAGGCAATGGCACCCCACTCCAGTACTCTTGCCTGGAAAATCCCATGGACGGAGGAGCCTGGTAGGCTGCAGTCCATGGGGTCGCTAAGAGTCGGACACGACTGAGCGACTTCACTTTCACTTTTCACTTTCATGCATTGGAGGAGGAAATGGCAACCCACTCCAGTATTCTTGCCTGGAGAATCCCAGGGACAGGGGAGCCTGGTGGGCTGCCATCTATGGGGTTGCACAGAGTCGGACACAACTGAAGCGACTTAGCAGCGGCAGCAGTATTGAAAGTTTACCTATGGGCCTCCTTAATCTTGTCCCTAAGTTGATAAGAAACTTTGTAAAAATAACTTGCTCTTGTTAGATTCACCATGTTTTTGACATTATGGCCATGTCTTCCTTTTAGAAAATTTAATATGTATATTTGGAAATATTTATCCAACAATTATCATGTATATATGGTTGATTCTTATTATTCATGGCAGTCGTGTTCTATATAGTCCCAGCAACACACTGGTCCTAGAAGAAACACGAAGTAAAGTTCCAAGAACCTCTGATCATGACATTTTCATCTACTGATCAGTAATATATAACCTTGTTTTATGTGTATTTCTGTTTAAAGACACCTTATTTAAACTGTTGATTCATTAACACTGAACTGTATGCCAAAAGCACTATAACTCACATCTGAACAAAACTTAATCTAACACACATGTTTTCTCCATAAGGCACAGCTTTTTTGTCCTTACGAACAGCAGACAGCATTTTAGCACTATGCTTGGAGACTTATTTTAGTTAGAAAAATCACCACCAAAAAGTTCTAAAATGTAAAAAAGTGACACAGAGTATACAGTGAAAGGAGAATTGTTTAGATGATGGGAGCTGAAGCAAGAAAGCAGAGTGTCACCTAGTCTGACCGCACTTGGTGGGCGGGGGGTGGGAAGATACACATTGTACAATTCAGTTTTCACTGCTCTGTGCATGTCCACCAATGGCTGCGAAACCACCATAGATATTGATCTTGGCTGTGCAAATACATTTTAGTGAGTAGGCAAATTCAAAAGTATGGATGTGCACATAAAGATCAACTTTTTTAAGCACACATGGAACATTTACATATATTGACTATACTTTAGACAAAAAAAACTCCTCCAAACCCCCTCAACTATCAAAGGATCAGTATCATACAAATTATGTGCCTACAGTGTAGTTAAAGTACAAATTAATCTTATCCCCCATGCACAAAATAGAGATGAATGATAGTAAAAATAATTTTAAAAATGTTGGATATAGCTAAAATGATGGGCATACAGATTCTTATAGCTTTAAATACTTTCATTAAAAAAAGAGTGAAAATGGAAGAGCTTAAGGTAAAACAGAAAACAAACAGCAGAGCTAATTTAAAGAAAGAGATTAGGAAATAGAAAAAAGATAGTAATTTAGATCAATATAACCAAAAACTGATAAACATGTACATGTTGAAACATGAAAAAAAGATAAACAAAATCTTAGGAATAAAAAGTGGTTATAATATAATATATTAATAGCCAATTTAGTGACAGAATAATATGTTTACATTTTGCCTATAAAATATGAACATATACAAAATGACCATATTTCTCGAGTAAAAATTGAAAACCCAAATAGACCTTAACTTATAGAACTTAACTTATTTTATCAGTAATCAACAAACTCCCTAGATTAAGAACATCTTACCAAATGATTTTATGAGTTTTACAGAACTCTAATGAACAGATCGTGGGAAATAGATGGGGAAACAGTGGAAACAGTGTCAGACTTTATTTTGGGGGGCTCCAAAATCACTGCAGATGGTGATGGCAGCCATGAAATTAAAAGACGCTTACTCCTTGAAAGAAAAGTTATGACCAACCTAGATAGCATATTAAAAAGCAGAGACATTATATTACCAACAAAGGTCTGTCTAGTCAAGGCTATGGTTTTTCCAGTGGTCATGTATGGATGTGAGAGTTGGACTGTGAAGAAAGCTGAGCGCCTAAAAATTGATGCTTTTGAACTGTGGTGTTGGAAAAGACTCTTGAGAGTCCCTTGGACTGCAAGGAGATCCAACCAGTCCATCCTAAAGGAGATAAGTCCTGGGTGTTCATTGGAAGGACTGATGTTGAAGCTGAAACTCCAATACTTTGGCCACCTGATGTGAAGAGTTGACTCATTGGAAAAGATACTGATGCTGAGAGGGATTGGGGGCAGGAGGAGAAGGGGACGACAGAGGATGAGATGGCTGGATGGCATCACCAACTCGATGGACATGAGTTTGAGTAGATTCTGGTAGTTGGTGATGGACAGGGAGGCCTGGCGTGCTGCGATTCATGGGGTCGCAAAGAGTCGGATATGACTGAGCGACTGAATTGAACTGAACGGAACTGAATTGAATGAATAGGTCATTTCAGTCTTATACAAAGTCTTCAAGACAATAGAAAAAAAGAGAAAATTTCTCAAGTCATTTTATGAGATTAAGTAAGCTTGATATCAAATTTGGACAAGGAACAAATTAGAAATAAATAAAATGCCAATCTACTTTCTTTCCTCTTTAGAAAACTATAATGCTAGTTCCCTTTACTCATTATGTCTTTTAAGATTCCTCTACTTCTCTTTAGAGCTCACTGGTACAATTTTGCTTGCAAGGTTTCGGAGTTCCCTGTCTTTAACCCACTGATGAACTTGAACTGATTGGGAAGGGAAATGATTTCTCAGAAACTCTGTATCTAACTCACGCATTTTATTCTATCTTCTTCATGATGGAGATAATTTTCCTTGAAATGGCAGAAGCAAAGCAGAAAATAAGCTCTGTTTTCTATTTGTTATCCACGAACAATACATTATCATTCTTAAGTTAATGGCTAAAATTATTACTATAAATAATAACAACCCATAACTTAATGTATTCCAAAGGGTGATCACATACTTGGCCTGGAATAGTTACTGCAATTTGAAAGGAAGGTCCTAGATGAAACTTGAACCTAAACAAAATAGGACAGATTATTTCATTCATTCATTCAGCAACTATTTATTGATTGTCTGCTATATGTCAGGAATTATGCTAGGCCCTATGGACAAAGAGTTCTGTGTTCTTGACCTGGAGGTGCTAACAATTTAGGAACTGGATAGGGGATGGGATGGGGAATTAGAGAGGTGGGATAATCACTAGGCAGGTTAATACTAGCAAACAAGGAATATTTGTCAAGAGTCAGAATGAATCATAAAAAATATTTATTTTCCTTCTTCAATAGGGTTATTGGACTAGTGGACCAGGGAGTATTATATAGGAGTATATCTTGGTTTTATCAAGACACCATAGTTTCTTGTTACCTAACGTGGCACCTCAGTAAAATACTCCAGTGAGCAAACTGAGAATCATGAACTGAATGATGATAACACAGTAGCTAAAATTTACAGTTGGTTGTGTATCAAAAAGATGATTAACTAGGCATTAATATGAAAGGAAGTATTTCATGGTGCCTGGGATTCTGTCCATGACTGCTCTGTTCCACAAACCTAGTGATGATGTAGAAGGCATACTCAGCAAATCTACAGATAACACAAACTTGGAAGGGAGAATTAGTGCAGGGGTGGCACTGAGATTTAAAGCATTCCTAATGAGTTGAAATTATAGGCTTAAAGCAGATAAAATGTGATACAAAAATATACATGTATATAAAATTTTTGATTGCATAGTACTGGAAGAAAAAGACTTGAATAAGCAATACTTCTTATACAAAATCCAGAAGTTTTCATTGAGCATAAGCTCAATTTTGACTGGTAAAAAGGTAATGCATTTTATGGCACATCATTAAAAGGAAAATATGAAGATATGCTTGTGCATGCTGCTAATTTAGCAAATTTCAAGCTCTATTAAAATTATGTTTATGACATATTTAATAAATATTTAAGCATTTTTATTTATCTTTCTTTTACACACACTTATTATGAGTATATGCATATATACATAATCTATTTAATTTTTATACTTGTATATATTAATATATTGGGACTTCCCAGGTGGTGCTCGTGATAAAAAACCTGCCTGCCAATGCAGGACATGTAAGAGATGCTAATTCGATCCCTGGGTTGGGGAGATCCCCTGGAGGAAAGCATGACCATCTACTCCAGTATTCTTGCCTGGAAAACCCCATGAACAGAGGAGCCTGGAGAGCTATAGTCCATTAGGTTGCAAAGAATCGGACACGACTGAAGCGACTTAGCACACATGCACTCATATTAATATATTATATAATATTTATTTATGTATATACATCTATATGTGTTATACATATAAATAAATTCTCTAAGAATCATGTACTTACTATGAAAAATGCACAAACTCAGCTAAACAATTCAAATACTAAAACAAAGATATTAATTCTACCTTTCAATCATCACATGTTGAAGCAGCACCTTGATCTATAATATTTTTCCATTTACTTTTGGGTATATTTCTGAATTGTTATCTGTTCTACTGATTGGTCTATGTCCAGTACCAAACTATGTAAAATATTATACTTTTATAATAAAATTATTATCTGGCAAACTGTGTCCCCAATCCTGTATTACTTTTTACAATTCCCCACCTATTCTTGGAGAACATTATAATTTTTTAATACACATTTTAAAATAACATTGTCATAATTTTAAAAGTTATAGTTTGAGGTTTATTAATATTAAGTTGAATTTATAGGTTAATTTAGAAATAATTGGCATTAGAATATTGAATCACCTCTCAATGTTGAAAAATATTTTTATATGTTGCCTGCATATTTCTTGATTATTCCAGGTTATTTTATTTTCTCATTTCTATCTTTAACCATATTTTTTCTTCCACTTTATTTTCTGGCTTTTTGGAAATATATCCAGTATTTCATAAACTACTTATAATTAATATCTTATATGCATGATTATGATGCAAAGAAGTAAATGAATTAAAATTCTGACTTTGGTTGATTTTGTATGTGTCTTTGTTACCACAAAATCTAAAATATTACATATTGCAAACATTCTAAATGTTAACTATTATATACTTTTCAGTTGAATAAATGGCTTCTTTAAAATGAAAGTTGTTTGTTTAATGTTCCTCCCACTAGATTGTGAAATCCTTGAGTACAGGACTGTAAATTGTTTATTTACATATTCCCAATATGTAGCTCAATTCTTGGAATATATTGAATGTTAAGGAAATAATTATTGACTGACTACTGAATACTACCTTTGTGGAAAGGCTGCTCTAAGCTCATTAATGTAATTAACTCGGTTAATCTTCCCAATATACCTATTGAGGAAAGTACTATTACTATTTCCATTTTATCTATGAAGAAACTGAGCCTCAATATGTGGTTTATGAAATAAAGGGCACAGATAATCAAAATACACAAAACTTTCAAAATTTAAATATAGAAAATGTTTCCAATTTCTCTCTTCAAGACTTTTTCAAGACAAAATAACTTGTCCAAGGTCACACACCTGTAAGTGGCAGAGCTGAGAGCTGAACCCCTGAAGTTAAGCTCTTAAGATTAGGTTCTTATCCACTTTGATTTTCTGTACTGTTTACATAATAATATGCTCTTGGACTACATGGCTCAGAGCATCATAAGAGTCAAAAGCTAATGGAGATACTTTTACTTTTCTTTTTCCCTCTCTCCCTCTTTCTCTTTTCCTTTCTTATCCTTTGGTGGGAATGCAAACGGGTACAGCCACTATGGAGAACAGTGTGGAGATTCCTTAAAAATCTTGGAATAGAACTGCCATACAACCCAGCAATCCCACTATTGGGCATACAAACTGAGGAAACCAGAACTGAAAGAGACACATGCACCCCGATGTTTATTGCAGCACTGTTTACAATAGCTAGGGCATGGAAGCAACCTAGAAGTCCATTGGCAGATGAATGGATAAGGAAGTTTGTGGAATATATACACAGTGAAATATTACTCAGTTATATAAAGGAATGCATTTGAGCTAATTCTAATGTGGTGGATGAAACTGGAGCCTATTATACACAGTGAAGTAAGTCAGAGAGAGAAACACCAATACTGTATATTGACATGGAATTTAGAAAGATGGTAACGATGATCCTATATGCAAGGCAGCAAAAGAGACACAGATGTAAAAACTTTTGGACTCTGTGGGAGAAGGCGAGGGTGGGATGATTTGAGAGAATAGCATTGAAACTTATATATTACCATATGTAAAACAGACAACCAGTGCAAGTTCAATGCATGAAGCAGGGCACTCAAAGCCAATGCTCTGGGACAACCCAGAGGGATGGGGTGGGGAGGGAGGTGGGGGGGTTCAGGATGGGGGACACATGTGCACCTGTGGCTGATTCATGTCAATGTATGGCAAAAACCACCACAGTATTGTAAAGTAATTATCCTCCAATTAAAATTGATTAATTTTTTAAAAAATTTAAAAAGGTTTAAATAAGCTTATAAAAATAAATGTAACAAAATGAAAAGAAGAAATTGTAGTTTAGTTAAATAAGGATAGATAAATTATTTTCCCTAAACTACAACTTCTCCTTTTTTTTTTTTTTTTTCCAGTTGGGACTTCCCTGGTGTCTCAGGTGGTAAAGAATTCTCCTGCAATGCAGAAGACCCAGATTCGATCCCCATGTTGGGAAAATTCCCTAGAGAAGGGAATGGCAACCCACTCCAGTATTCTTGCCTGGGAAATACCATGGACAGAGGAGCCTCATGGGCTACAGTCCATGGGGTTGCAAAGAGACAGACATGACTTAGTGACTAACACTTTCACTTTTCATAACAAGGTTTGGACAAAGAACACATACAGTATGGTCCTATTTCCATGGAATTCTCTGTGACTGCCTAATTCCACACCCCTAGACCCCCTTCTCTTATCTTCTATTGCATTTCTTATTTACATGATGCATTTGGCACTTTATTACAGACTTCTGATAATTTTATGTATATAGTATATCTTTCCTATTGGCGAATTCCGCATCCCTTAACTCAACCAACTGCGTATGAAAAATTATAGATACAAAGTTCAGATGGTACTATACTGTTTCACATAAGGAACTTGGGCATCTGTGGATTTTGATGTTCAAGAGGAGTCCTAGAACGAATTCCTGCAGATACTGAAGGATGACTTTGCAATTTTAATCCCCTAAATATGATTGTACACTTCTTGAGGTAAGGACCTTGTCATATTATCCTACATATTTTTTTCACCCCTAATATAATGCCTACAAGACCTTCCACAACTAACACCAGAAAATAATGTCCTTTTCATCACAGGGGACTGGAATGCAAAAGTAGGAAGTCAAGAGATACCTGGAGTTACAGGCAAGTTTGACCTTGGAGTAGAAAATGAAGCAGGGCAAAGGATACCAGGGTTTTGCCAACACAACGCACTGGTCATAGCAAACACCCTCTTCCAACAACACAAGAGATGATTCTACACATGGACATCACCAGACTGTCAATACTGAAGTAAGATTGATTATATTCTTTGCAGCTAAAGATGGAGAAGCTCTATACAGTTGGCAAAAACAAGACCAGGAGCTGACTGTGGGTCAGATCATGAACTCCTTACTGCCAAATTCAGACTTAAATTGAAGAAAGTAGGAAAAACCACTAGGCCATTCAGGTATGCCTAAATCAAATCCCAGTGAAAGTGACAAATAGATTCAAGGGATTAGATCTGACAGAAAGAGTGCCTGAAGAACTATGGACGGAGGTTTGTAACATTATACAGGAGGCAGTGATCAAAACCATCCCCAAGGAAAAAAAATGCAAAAAGGCAAAATGATTGACTGAGGAGGTCTTACAAATAGCTGAGAAAAGAAGAGAAGCAAAAGGCAAAGGTAAAAAGGAAAGATATACCCATCTGAATGCAGAGTTCCAAAGAATAGCAAGGAGAGATAAGAAAGCCTCCCTAAGGGAACAATGCAAAGAAATGAAGAAAAACAAGAGAATGGGAAAGACTAGAGGTCTCTTCAAGAAAATTAGAGACACCAAGGCAACTTTCATGCAAAGATGGGCATAATAAAGGGCAGAAATTGTATGGACCTAACAGAAGCAGAAGATATTAAGATGAGGTAGCAAGAAAACACAGAAGAATCGTACAAAAAAGATCTTCATGGCCCAGATAATCACGATGGTGTGATCACTCACCTAAAGCCAGACTTCCTGGAATGTGAAGTCAAGTGGGCCTTAGGAAGCATCATTAGAATGAAGCTAGTGGAGGTGATAGAATTCCAGCTGAGCTATTTCAAATCCTAAAAGATGATGCTGTTAAAGTACTGCGCTCAATATGCCAGCAAATTTGGAAAACTCAGCAGTGGCCACAGGACTGGAAAAGTTGGTTTTTATTCCAATCCCAAAGAAAGGCAATGCTAAAGAATGTTCAAACTATTGTACAATTGCACTCATTTCATATGCTAGCAAAGTAATGTTCAAAATTCTCCAAGCTAGGCTTCAGTAGTGCATGAACTGAGAACTTCCAGATGTTCAAGCTGGTTTTAGAAAAGGCAGAAGAACCAGCGATCAGATTGCCAACATCCGTTGGATCACAAAAAAACCAAGAGAATTCCAGAAGAATATCTACTTGTGCTGCACATTAACTATGTTAAAGCCTTTGACTGCATGGATAACAACAAACTGTGGAAAATTCTTCAAGAGATATGAATACCAGACCACCTTACCTGCCTCCTATGAAGCCTGTATGCAGGTCAAGAAACAATAATCAGAACCGGGCATGGAACAACAAGTTGGTTCCAAACTGGGAAAGGAGTTCGTAACCCTGCTTATTTAACTTCTATGCAGAGTACATCATACAAAATGCTGGGCTGGATGAAGCACAACCTGGAATCAAGATTGCCAGTAGAAATATAAAAAACCTCAGTTATGCAGGTGAGACCACCCTAATGGCAGAAAGTGAAGAGGAACTACAGATCCCCTTGATGAAGGTGAAAAAGGAAAGTGGAAAAGCTGGCTTAAAACTCAACATTTGAAAAATGAAGATCATGGCATCTGGTCCCATCATTTCATGACAAATAGATGGGAAAACAGTGGAAACAGTGTCAGACTTTAATTTCTTGGGCTCCAAAATCACTGCAGATGTGACTGCAGCCATGAAATTAAAAGACACTTGCTCCTTGGAAGAAAAGCTATGACCAAACTAGACAGCATATTAAAAAGCAGAGACATTACTTTGCTGACAAAGATTCATATAGTCAAATCTATGGTTTTCCAGTAGTCATGTATGGATGTGAGAGCTGGACCATAAAGAAGACTGAACGTTGAAGAACTGATGCCTTTGAACTATGGTGTAGGAGAAATCTCTTGAGAGTCCCTTGGACTGCAAGGAGATCAAACCAGTCAATCCTCAAGGAAATAAATTCTGAATATTCACTGGAAAGACTGATGCTGAAGCTGAAGCTCCAATACTGTGGCTTCCTGATACAAAGTGTCAACTCATTGGATAAGACTCTGATACTGGGAAAGGTTGAAGGCAGGAGGAGAAGGGGATGACAGAAGATGAGATGGTTGGATGGCATCGCTGACTCAATGGACATGAGTTTGAGCAAACTCTGGGGGATGGTGAAGGACAGGGAAGTCTGGAATGTTGCAGTCCATAGGGTTGCAAAAAGTGAAACACGACTGAGCGACTGAACAACAACAATAATGCTCCATTCATAGTAGATTCTGTGTAAACACCTACTGAATTGAAAGGACTTTAAATGATTGTGAGTTAATCTGTATCTACTTATGAACTTTTCCCAAATTCTTGTTTCTTCTCCTTCTCTGTCTTCCTGGAAGACCAGGCAGAATTAACCATGCTTCCTTAGTGCTCCTGCAAAGAATAGTTTTCTTTATATTTCAAGTCTAATACATTGACTTACAACTGATACTTATGTCTCTTCCCCCCTATAGGTTGTGCATTATTTGTGGACATAATTTATTTATGCTCATATTCCACTGTGTCATCAATTCCTAGTAAATATTAGGACTCAGTAAATAAGTATGATAAGGAGTAAAGAGGAAAGGGAGAGGGGAATAATTTTTTAAAATTATTTCATTTTGCCATTTGATTACTAATCTTTACCAGAAGGATGTTTTTTTTTTTTTTAATTTTTTTTATTAGTTGGAGGCTAATTACTTCACAACATTTCAGTGGGTTTTGTCATACATTGATATGAATCAGCCATAGATTTAGAGAAAAAATTTAGGTGACAAAATTTGGCATCTTGAGGGGAAATGTTGAAATTACTTGCTATAATGAAATTTTTGAATTTGTGTCTTTTGCTTTTCTATATCCCTTTTCAATGAACTTGTAAATAAGAGTCTGGGAATTTTCCATCTGGGTTCAGATGCTTACCACTACTACTGCATAACTATATAAGCTTGGAAGTCATTTATTTCTTTGTGCCCCAGACTCATTATGGATAAAATTGAGTTACTTAAAATACTACCTCACAGGGTCATAGTATGAATTAACTAATTATGTATGACAGAAATAATTTAGAATGGCACAAAGAAAGTAGTATTGAAGTGTTTGCTATTATTAATATCCCTGTTTTTGAAAGAGTGAATTTCTTGTATTGCAAAGTTTAGAATGCCAGATATTAGTAAAGTATCAACTTCCCTTTTAGAAGAATTGGAGACACTCCAAGACTCGCTTTTAGCCAGTGTGCTCTGTACTTCCTGAAGTGGTGCTGGCCACAAAAGCATGCTGGTGCAAGATAATAAAGTACCACATGATTGCAAAGTCAAGAATGTCTAACCCCTAGAAACACCCAGAGGAACTTGATTTAGATTTGTCCTATGCTTGAGAGCATAATTGTTATGAGGTAGGCAAAGACCCAACTAATGGGTGGCCCAGACGGTAGAGAGGAGATCCTGGGGAGGGGAGGATGGCCCCACAGAACACTCTGACTCAGCTATGACATTCCTATGCACCCAGGAGCTGGCTCCAGGACCTGAATCCAAGTTTACAAATTCGTTAAATTAAAAGTGGTAGAACAGAGACAACTGAAGCCATGCTACATTTTTATTCCGATAACAGAAACTTAACTCTGTAAAGCCTTTTAAAGTTTACAAATACTCCTTCTAAAATAAAATCTCAGTGATTCACCAGTGAAAGATAAAGGGTATATACCTTCTTTAAAAATTCATAATACAAAGATAAGTATTAAGAGGACAGTATGAATTTACTTATCTCCCCCAAAGTCATTTCCAATCTTTCTCCTCTTCAATGGGTACAGTTTTTCTTAGAGAAAAAACATCCTGGGTCCAGGAGTTGAGAAACAAATTAGGGAATGTGGAACAATTGAAAGGGTCACCCCTGCCAGGTAGGAAGAGTTGTAGTGGCACCATAAGCACGGCTCCAGTGTTTGAGTTTGACTCTACCCCCTCGGCCTAAACAGAAAATCATGGCTCATACAGCTCCTCCAATGCTGTAGTTCCACCCCAAACGGTGATTGGAACCCACTCCAGATTCCCCGTTGCCCAAGCTGTCCGGCACTGCCTATTGCCCAGTGCAGACACTCCCATTTG
This sequence comes from Cervus canadensis, assembly GCF_019320065.1. Classification (NCBI taxonomy): domain Eukaryota; kingdom Metazoa; phylum Chordata; class Mammalia; order Artiodactyla; family Cervidae; genus Cervus; species Cervus canadensis. The sequence goes on from NC_057396.1 coordinate 18,247,004, forward strand.
AAACAGTAGGTGAGGAGCAAATAGGAGAGCAAGTTCAATTCATCTGAACTTAATTGCATTAAATTCAGCTGAACATGTGTTTAGTGAAAGTGAAAGCCACTCAGTTGTGTTCAACTCTTTGCAACCCCATGGACTCTATAGTCCATGGAATTCTCCAAGCCAGAATACTAGAGTGGGGAGCCTTTCCCTCCTCCAGTGGATCTTCCCAGCCCAGGGATCGAACCAGGGTCTCCTGCATTGCAGGCAGATTCTTTACAACCGAGCTGCAAGTGAAGCCCGTGTTTATTGAAGTCATAATACAAATCAACATAAATGTGGTAATTCATATAAATGAACTAGGTTCAGGATTAGGGATACAAAGAAATTAATACAAAGAAATTCCTACCTTTAAAGAGCTCATAATTTAATGAGTTAGGCTTATATAAAAGTATTAAGAGCGAAACTGTAGGATGCCTTTTAAGAGATACAAATAAAATGGGCTATGAGGACACAGAAGAAAGTGATTTCTCTTTTTTAAAAAAATTTACTTATGTTAATTGGAGGATAGTTACTTTACAATATTGTGATGGCCTCTGGCATACATCAGCATGAATTTGCCATAGGCACACATGTGTCCCCTCCCTCCTGAACCCCGCTCCCAGCTCCCTCTCCAACCCATCCCTCTACGTTGTCACAAAGCACCAGCTTTGGGTTCCCTGTGTCATATATCAAACTCCCACTGGCTATCTATATATGGTAATATATACATTTCAGTGCTATTCTCTCAAACCATCCCACTGTCTCCTTTTCCCACTCTGTCCAAAAGTCTGTTCTTTATGTCTGTGTCTCCTTTGCTGCCTTGAACATAGAATTGTTGGTACTATCTTTCTAGATTCTATATATATGCATTAATATATGATATTTGTCTTTCTCATTCTGACTCACTTCACTCTGTATAATGGCTCTAGGTACATCCACCTCATTAGAACTGTCCATCGGCCAATGAATGGATAAGGAAGTTGTGGTACATATACACAATGGAATATTACTCAGTTATAAGAAGAAACCCATTTGAGTCAGTTCTAATGAGGTGGAAAGTGATTGCTTCAGATGGAACAAGACAAGTATCCTGTGATACTGTATCTCATTTAATCCTATGAACTCGCCAAGATGGACACTATCCCCATTTGAGAGGAGGAGTGACTGAGCCTTTCTCAGACTCAGTGATGCAGGAAGGAAATGAGTGAACTTAGACTTCCAAAGCTAAAGATTCTGCTCTGTTCCGCACATCTTGCTGTCCTGATCCGATTGGGGGTGTGTAAACTTCCACTGAAAGGTCTTTGAAACCCTATATGTTCCATGGGAAGACAATTCTTTGTCCTTACAGGGATCTGGGCCTAGCCTGATGTTACTTACAGTGGGAATTACAACATTTCAGTGGACTTGTGCAGTTGGATTAGAATCAAGACCATATTAGGGAGATATAAATCTGTAATTGCAATATAGTTGATAAGAATCTCGGAAATAAGCGCAGAAATGGGTTCTACTCCCTGTTCTGAGGTGATGCTTCTACATCTGTAACCCCTGGTGCCGCCCTCACCACTGCCTCAGGCACCTGAAGTGGTTTCCTCAGGGAGAACGAATGAGCGATGCTGAACTGGGTGCCTGATGCAGAACCATCATTTTGTAGATTCTTTATTCACAGTCCTCACCTTAGGAAGCTAATGCTTCTAAGTGATGCCTAGGCAAACTGCCAATTGTTTTTGCTTATCATTAATACATGCTTCTGATTTAGTTACTATGGTTACAGACCACTCCAGAGTTGGCTTTCACTCAAATCAGAGGTCCCATCTTTTAACCATGGTGAATGCTAGTCTCTGACCCAGCATTCCAATCTGGTCTCATCCAAACAGGGACCCATAACTTAATGATGTAGTGTTCAAGGGCAGGAAGTTTGGACTGTTGTTTTTTGTCAGTCGCTCAGTTATGTCCAACACTTTGTGACCCCATGGACTGCAGCACGCCAGGCTTCCCTGTCCTTCACTATCTCCTGGAGTTTGCTCAAACTCATGTCCTTTAAGTCGATGATGCCATCCAACCACCTCATCCTCTATAGCCCCCTTCTCCTTCTGCCTTCAATCTTTCCTAGCATCAGGGTATTTTCAAATGAGTCAGCTGTTTGCATTAGGTGGCCAAAGTACTGGAGCTTCAGCTTCAGCATCAGTCCTTCCATGAATATTCAGGGTTGATTTCTTTTAGGTTTGACTGGTTGGATCTCCTTGCTGTCCAAGGGACTCTCAAGAGTCTTCTCCAACACCAAAAGCATCAATTCTTCAGCACTCAACCTTCTTTATGGTCCAACTGTCACATCTATACATGACTAATAGAAAAACTGTAGCTTTGACTATATGGACCTCTGTTAGCAAAATGATGTCTCTGTTTTTTAATATGCTGTCTAGGTTTATCATAGCTTTTCTTCCAAGGAGCAAGTGTCTTTTAATTTAGAAGCTGCATTCAATTTCCACAGTGATGTTGGAGCCCAAGAAAATAAAATCTGTCACTATTTCCGCTTTTTTCTCTTTTATTTGCCATGAGGTGATGGGATTGGATGTCATGAAGTTAGCTTTTTGAGTGTTGAATTTTGAGCCAGCTTTTCCACTCTCCTCTTTTGCCCTCATCAAGAGGCTCTTTACTTCTGCTTTGCTTTCTGCCGTTAGAGTGGTATCATCTGCTTATCTGAGGTTGTTGATATTTCTCCCAGTAATCTTGTTTCCAGCTTGCGAGTCATCCAGTCTGGCATTTCACATGATGTACTCTTCATATAAGTTAAACAAGCAGGGTGACAATATACATCCTTGATGTACTTCTTTCTGAATTTTGAACCAATCCAGTGTTCCATGTCCGGTTCTAACTGTTGCTTCTTGTCCTGCATACAGGTGGTTGTATAAGGGGGCTTATTTTGAGGCTTCCTTGGTGGCTCAGATGGTGAAGAATCTGTCTGCAATGAAGGAGGCTGGAGTTAAAAATGTTGTATGATGTTCTTTTATAATTAAAGAAATGCTACTTTCTGAAAAGAAAAAGGGATATTTATTCCTAATAGGAGTTTGGGACCCATTTCAGTTGAGGACCATTTACCTCAAATGGCAGACCTCCATAAGGAAAATCAGGTTGGTTTTTTTTTTTTTTTTTGCCTTTTTCTTTCAAAGTAATGAGAATTCACAGAATTACTCTCCTTCATCACTCTATAGTGAGGGATCCTAAATATCATGATTGGTCTGAACTTTGTCTTTCATTACCCAAGGCAGAAGAACCACCAGCCCATGAAATTACCTCCCAAGGTAGCAGGATGACCTTTATAACTGCTGGCCTTCAGAAAATTTTCTAGAGAAGCCTTAGCCCATTCTTCCAATCAGACGCCTGGCTGCCTCAGCCTATGATAAATTAATCATTCAAAGGGCACCAGCTCAGATGCTGAGAGCTTTAAAACGGGCATGCGCTTTGCACATCACCAGTCAGCTACCCTTCTGCTCAAGCTACTCAGACAGGGGGTTGGAGGTTGTTGGAAAGGCTGATTCCCTGTCTCCTTTCCGAACTGCCCTTGACATCCATTTTTCACTAATCTAATCTGCATACAAGTCTTAGGCAGGGGAGGTGAGAGAATGATTGGTAGGTTCCACCAAAAACATTTCGGTCCCAGATGAACAATGCTCTTTCTCATCAAGTATATTATTTTGATTCATCACCATGTTGCAGTGGTTTCACTTTGTTCTTGTTGGAAAGGATTGTGGAGAATTCTTTTACTCTGGGTCTTTTTAAAATAGGAACCCCTTATTCTGCTCCCCTGAAATCCAGGCAGAAGGCAGCTTTGGCAGTCCCCCAGAGCAAATAATGACTCGGGATTTCAATATTCATTCTGAACACTGTCTATTCCCCTGGGCAGCCAGGCACACGGCCCCCTGGAAATCAAGCAGCAATAAAATCCAGTTTGAGCTGGTCAAAGTTAAGACATTTCAGAGAATGTGGGCTTGTTTTTTTCTACAAGTCTGACCACATCACTGTAACTTCTCCCCAAGGACAGCAACTATAGTTGTCCTTTTCAAGAAGTTGTCATATTCAAGAAGGAATCTCACTTAAGGAAAAGGGCTCAAATTAACTATATGCTTCAAAAATGCTCTCCAGAGCCAAAGTCACAGTAAGAATACCTAATGAGGAAAGAATAGGTAACAATTCTTATTTGCCTGCAGCCTGATTTCAGTTGGGGAAAGTTTAATTTAGTGCTTGTGTGGGTGGGCATGTGCAAATTTTCAGGATAACTTGCATTAACTGTTTATTTACTTGTCCTTTTGGAATTTGGCTTGCAGCCTAGTGGCCAGTCATTGGCCAACACTTAGTAAAAGTGAGGAGTAAGGAGAGTTTATTTTAGACAACCATACTGCTGTCTTTCTGCTCCTTCTTTCCACATCTGTGGCATCCCCTCCCCCGATGCCTTGAGCTATTGTGTTCACTCTCTTAAAATTTGCTCTGTAAAGAATATGAATAACTCATTTGTTCTAAGTTATGACACATCATCCCAGTAGGACAATAATGTCTTTTTTATTCAGCAGTATTAGAAATGAAACATTCTACAGAAAAAAAATTTCCAGATAAATGAAGATTATACTTTTAAGTGCCAATTAAAAAATTAATTGACTTGGATAGATGCAGTTAAAATGCATTATATGTATCACTATCTTCATATACTAAGGATATTAAAAATAATAATTGACCAATTGTGTAACATTTACATTTTACAAAGTGTTTTTACTTACATTTTTTCATTGATTTTGACAGTTTATAATGTATTGGGTTCCTGTTTGTAATATAGGAATCATTGTTTCAAGTACAAGTTGCCATAATTTATACCACACTATAATGCAATGGTATCTTTGATGCCCATTCATGGCAATACAGCAATTGCCCCTACCCAGGGTCCCTGCGGGTTTGCAGTTCTTTCTGGGTCTTTGTGCTTGCCACCCCTGTAGAGTCAGCTCTTATTTCTCATTGCTGGAGAATCTGTATCCAGCAGTTTGGACCATCCATCCTGGTTTACTTTTCTCCTTCAACTAACTGCTTCTAACCTCCTGTGGGCTGGGAAACCAAATGAATTAGTTTATTAAAATAGTCTTAAAATAATACCAAACAAGCTACCCATTTATTTCAGCTTGGCTTTCAGAATGACTTTATTTCTAACATATAAAGCTTTAAAATTCTCCTCTCTGACTGCATTTTCTCAGACCATGATCCTTTTCTGGTTTTTATGTGCATCCTTAACCAGATTGGACATTGTTGTGAGCCAAGTCCACAACACTTTAATTAGGATCCCCAGTTGCTTCACTTCTCAGCAAGCCCAATCATCAGGTTCCTGTGAGCTTGCCTCCGGGCTGCTGAACATTACTAGGGAAATGCAGGGGTCCATGCTGAAAGGTATATTATGATTTTAAAAATTTCATAAAAGTAACACATTATTTATAGAAATGTAGAAGATAAATTTTGAGATGGTCCCTTCCCCAGTAAAGGAAATAAGCTACTGAACAGCTCTCCCTAACACAGACATCTTTCGGGCAGTTTGGTGTATTTCTCTTCAGTCCTTTTTCTATGTGTGTATGTTCATATACTTGGGTGTTTGTGTGCATTTAGATAATAATTTTAATTTTGCATTCTTCTTTTATCACATATATTTATATCATTGGCATGATTTTTTTTACCCATCATATTTAATAATTGTATGATATTTGTCATGTAATTATATTTTCATTGTAAATCATGTATCTATTATTAGATGTTTAACTTCTTTATTATGGTTTGTGACATTGCAAATAACATGGCAGAAAATTTTTTTGTATTTATATATTTCCTCTAATTAGGATTATTTTCACATTAACTCCTAATTACTAATCAAATGGCAATAACATTGAAAAAACTTGGTCTCTAGAATCTTACATCTTTCTTTCACTTAAATTTTTGTCTTTTCCTATTTAACACACTCAGTAATTGAACATTTATCTTGTGTCCACTTTGTGTCAGGGACCAGGGAGACCAAAAGGAACAAAACATGGTCCCTGCCCTCAAGGGATCCTCAATTCAAAGTTATCCTGTGACTAGTGCCACAATGAAATATTTACTTGGTGATGATACAAGGAGAGAATGACTAACTTAACAGAGGAGACCAGATGTTTGCATTAAATTTTAAAGAACGAGCAGAAACTCACCTGGCAAAGGCACAGACAGACCCTAGAAAAGCATTTTGTGCTCAGAGAACTACAAGCACTTCATTTTCATTTGAACACAGTGGGGGACCAATCAAATAATAACATGATACAATGCATTGCACGGTAGATATTGAGTATTTGCTAAATGTTTTGTAGACATTATCTCCATTAATCTTCACAACAACCTCTGAGATAGGTATTATTAGTCCCATGTTACAGATGAAGATTACTTAGTTACTGAATACCGATAAGCAGCAGAAGTATATTTGAACTTAGGTCTATTGACTGCATAGCCAGAGCCCTAATCATCCTATTTTACTACCAGGTGATGCAAAGGAGAGCGTTACAGGAACTGAGATACGGAGGGACCAGCTCACACAGGTCTTTATAGTTCCTGATAAGAGTGTGGCTTTTTTTCAGTACAGCAGGATTGATTATTCTCTCTTCTACATTTTTGTCAGATCTGTGCATGTTTCCACTATAGCACGCATTATACTTATTTCTTGAGCCTGCTTGCAAGTATGTCTTTCATTAATCTGAGATTGCCAGGTATAAAGATTGTCTCTTACTTATATTTATCTTCTCAATGACTAACGTAGATCCTAACGAAGTGCAGAGATGAGATCAGTGTGAGGGAATGGATTATTGAGTGAGTTTGTGAATTGTTAAGCCAGCCTGCAGGAGGCTCCTCTGACTTGCAATTGCCAAGTCATTTACATTTTTTGGAATTATCTGAGCTTGTTGTTAAACACAACTATTCTCAAAAATTAAATTATGTAAACTTATTAAAGGCATTGTATTCAAAGGAAAGGCAATACATTGTCAAATTCATAATTTAATTATTTTACTACTACCTGTGCTCTCGAGTTTATTTCATCTATTGCCCCTGAACGGTGAGAATATCCTCTAGTAGTGAACATCTCTCCCAGCTCTGCCGTCACATTAGTGACTGCTGACCCTCTCTTCTCTTTTGAAACCCTCCTTAGCTTTTGTGGTATTCATTGTCTGATTTCCCTGTTTTTCTGACTATTCCTCTTTCCTTTGCTTGTTCCTGTCTTTCAGAAGTTCTTCTTTTGGTCCTCTTAAATTCTCTTATTTTTTATTTCACCTACTTCCAAAATGTCAGTTTCTATTTCTGTAGAACCAATTTTCCCATCTATATCTCCAATACTAGCTTCTCTTTTTGGCTACAAATGCATATCGTATTTCCAAACACCTTCTGGGTATCCTGATCTAGATATTCTAGAGTATTCTTGAACTGTGCCATCACATGCCTGAGACCAGCCCTCCCCGCACCCCCGTTGTGGCCATTCTGACTTCCATGATCATGTTGACGGCAGCACTTCATTTTATTTAGTTACTTTGGCGTGGGTACTTAGTATCATCTTTGTCTCCTTCCCCTTATTTCCTTTGACATTTCCCCTAAAATCTTCAGCTCACAGTACTCTTCCTTACGTTATCTTTCCCACTGAATATTGTGCAGATGAGCTTGTGTGACCACATTTTGCTTTGTATTGTAGTTATTTATGCATTTGTATTATGCTTCCTAGATAGCAAGTCTTTTGAAAGGCAGGAACTAATTTTTTTAGAGTTCTTGGTATTTGTTAGAGCATCTAGTAGTATTCTAATATGGAGAAGGAAATGGCAACCCACTCCAGTATTCTTGCCTGGAGGATCCTGTGAACAGGGGAGCCTGGTGGGCTGCTGGCTATGGGGTCGCACAGAGTCGGACACGACTGAAGCTACTTAGCTTGCATGCATGCAATATGCAGTAAATGCTTTATCTTTATTCATTGAACTTAATTGAATGAAAGCCGAAGGGAGCCCCCTTATGATTAAATTGTATGTACTCTATGAATATATTTTGGTGTCTTAAAGACTTCCTTAGACTAATTTTAAGATCTGGGCTAGGGCTTGCATAATTGAGACTGACAGATAAATAGCTTCAAAGTAAGAATTTGAAAGCAGTATGCTGAATAATGGCCCCCAAAGATGTTCATGTCCTAATCCCCAGAACCTATGAATATGTTATCTTACTTGACAAAAGGGACTTTATAGCTGTGATGCTAATGATCTTGAGATGGGGAGATTATTCTGGATTTTCCAATTGGAATGTGTCCAGTATAATCACTTGGGTCCTTAGAAGAGGGAAGCAGATGGGTCAGAGTCAGAGAAAGAGATATGATGACAGAAGTAGAAGTTGGAGTAATGTGGAACCAGGAGCCAAGGAATGTAGGTATCGTCTAGAATCTGAAAAACACCAGGAAATAGATTCTCCCCTGAAGTCTCCAGAAGAACTGTAGCTTGGCTGCTACTTTGCTCTTGAGATTTTTGTCTCTAGACTAATTTTTGATTTTTTATAGAGAAGTGTAAGATAATACACTTAAAAATACACAAAAGTGTAGTTTTAAGTTTCTAAGTTTGTGATAACTTGTTATAGTAGCAATAGGAAATTAAAACAAGGGATCTTACATTTTAATCTTACATGCACATTTAAATCTTAGCTCTTGAGATTTTTGTCTCTAGACTAATTTTTGACTTTTTATAGAGAAGTGTAAGATAATACACTTAAAAATACACAAAAGTGTAGTTTTAAGTTTCTAAGTTTGTGATAACTTGTTATAGTAGCAATAGGAAATTAAAACAAGGGATCTTACATTTTAATCTTACATGCACATTTAAATCTTAGCTCTTGAGATTTTTGTCTCTAGACTAATTTTTGACTTTTTATAGAGAAGTGTAAGATAATACACTTAAAAATACACAAAAGTGTAGTTTTAAGTTTCTAAGTTTGTGATAACTTGTTATAGTAGCAATAGGAAATTAAAACAAGGGATCTTACATTCTAATCTTACATGCACATTTAAATCTTAGACAAAGCCAAGGAATCAATTCTTAATTATGGAATTTCAAGTACATCTATAAGCTGGTTGAAGGGAATAGGTTTTGGCCAATACATCTATAGATTATAAGACTGGTTGACCGCATGACAAGGAAGTATAATACTAGAAAGTCTCCAGGGACAGAAAGTGTTCATGTGTGCACAGTATGTGCTGATCAGAAAACAACTCACCTTAACATCATCTTCAGAGAAGGAGAAACCAGACAGATAAAGGCTTTTTATCAGAGACAGAGACAGTAGAGACTAAAATGTGAAGTCAGGCCTTTGATACAATTACCTCATGACTGCACGGGGACCAGAATCCAAGATGTGTTAGTCCTAGTTCAGCATTCTTACTTCTTTATTTCACTTTAACCACCCATATATTCAAACCACTGTTGAAAACTATCAACTTTCATTCTTTAAAAAAGCTCTTACTCCCACCTCAAGGCTGTACATTTGCTCACCCCTCTGCTGGAATGCTTTCCACCAGATAGCCTCTTGGCTTGCTCTTTACTTCATCCCAGTTTCTGTTAAATGTCTCCTCCTCAGAGAGCTCTTCCCTGGTCTTTCTATGTAGAACTTACTTTCCTCCTACCTTCCATCACTCTCTACCCCTTTATTTTGCTCTGTTTTTTTTTTTTCCTCTACAGCACTGATTAATTGTACTGTAAACAATACAATCCAGTATTCTTGCTTGGGAAATCTCATGTAGAGAGAAGCCTGGATAGCTACAGTCCATGGGATTGCAAAGAGTTTGACACAACTTAGTAACTAAAAAGCAACAAACATACATATAAATTAGGTTAAGTGCGTTTATTTCTTATGTCCTTCAGTAGAACATAAACTGGAGCTTTGTTTTATTCATTAGGCTAATAGTAGGTGCTCAGTCACCATTCTCTGAATGAACAAACAAGTGAATGAATAAATGATTTAATCTTCGTATCCTCAGTGTCTAATTTCAAATCTGTAATATGAAAGCTGCTCAATGATGTTTACTTGAGGTATTTCACTTCATTCTCCTAACATCAGATGTAAATAACACTCTCACTTTATAGAGACATTATGTAATTTGCCTCGGGGCACTCAGCTGAGCAGAAATTTGGTTCTTGATCTCTGTACTTTAGCGCTTCTGCATTTCCACTTCCTCCTAGGGCTCCCATTTCCCTATGCTGCCTCCCAGGCCTGGGGATGGCTCAGATAACATTGAAAAGTCTCCTCTATATTGTGTTCATATGAGAAAGCTAAGGAGAACTCAGATGGATGGGATCTAGGTCTCCATAGTAACCTAAAGAAACATTTGGCAAATTCCAAGTACCAAGTCTTTCCATGGGTGAGGGCAATAGCATTCTTGCCACTTCCTTCTCAAAGAGCTGTTCCAGAGTACATCCTCAGAGTTTTTCCTGGGCAATCAACAACACCCCCAAAGAGTGATCTGAGGCCAAGTCTTGAAGGCCTCTGAGCCCACATCCCATTGTGGTTCTCCTCGGGTCTCAGGAAAGGAGATGGTGGAGGGACTAGGTACATATTAAATGACACTCTGCATACCTTAGGAAGCTGTGGATGGGAGCAACAGGGGCTCTTTATATTTGCAGAAAACATTAGTGAGCAGTGTCAATTACTTTTCCAAAGGTCTTCACATCAATAAGCCTTGTAAACAATAGTATTTAGTGTAACTATCATGTACTTTGCAGCTATTGCTTCCAAGATTGCCCAATTTAAAGGGCTGTCTTCTCCATGAAGCTACCTTCAATTCCTCCAGCTCAGACTAATCATTTCATCACTTGATGTTGGGTTATATTTTTGTCCTTCAGTTATAGAGTTCTTTGATAATATTCTTGACTTTAAAGGGTACATAGTTTGACTCTCTAACAGGATTGCCAGCTCCTTGAGGGTAGGGACCACAGTATGTATTCCTTGTTGTCCTCACAAGGACAACTGCCTTCTTTCCTTCCTCCTTCCCCTCTTTTGTTCACTATAAACAACATATCAGCTCATCTCCACAGAGATTCCTGAAATAATCCAGGCCAAGCTGGAGTATTTTAGGAGGCTTCCTACCCTACTCTCTTACATCCCATCTCAACCACATTTTATAATCTAGAATTCATTGTGCTACATTGATCCATTGACTGATATGCCTGGAGGGAACTCTGGTCACTGGCCCACCTCAGTCTTCCCTGAAGGCCTTCAGCAGTCCATTTTTTTCCACTAGGACTGAATACCGTTGCTGAAATCTAGTTTTGACAATCTGTGAAATCCACGGCTAGGCCAGACTCTGATCTACACCTCACTCAACTTCTGAAAGGAATTCTGTATTGACTCAAGCTATTTTGCTTCTACCCTGGTAAGTATAGTATTACCTCTGCCTGAACTCCCTTGATACTGGGCCCATCCCTTGGTTTGGTTTTGGAATATCCTGTAGTTTTGGATATTGGCATTTAGACAGGAAACCCAGAGTCTCAGAGGCCTGTAGACTCAGTCCTGATTTCAGTGTCTCGGCTTTCTCACAAACCTATGTGACCAAGCTTCTTGCTTGACTTGAAGTTGAGCTCATTGGATTGATAACAGCAATAGAGTAGGTATGTAATAGTACTAAGAAACAAGAACAGAAATTTTTTCTATATTCAGTATCCTGTGATAAATCATATTGGGAAAGAAAAAAAATATATGTATAACTGAATCACTGCTATATAGTAGAAATTATCACACTGTAGATCAACTATACAATTTAAAAAAACAAGAATTTTTCTCTTTAATCTTTATACATAACAAGAAATATTGATGACATAGGCTGATAACACGAGCTTTACTTCACAGAAGAGAGGCTAATGCTTTCCTGAGAAGAAAATGGAAAATGCTGGAGCAATCAGGAGCTGCCTGGTGCTTCCTGATGTCCTATTTCTGCCAAGTCCATCCACACTTGCAAACTCATCCAGTGCCTGACTTAAGGTCCTTAGAGTTGACCTACCAGGATACTTTACCTCTCCATAGCCTTCCTAAGTTCTAAGGAACAATAAAAATCAGACCATTGTACTCTGTGTTTACCTAGGGCCTTTCCTCAGAACACTCTGCCATTCAAGCCCTTTCCAGAGGTGTTAAGTGAGGACCATTCTCTCATATAAAAAGGACAGGTTGAAAGTTCACATCTACATACAGAGCTGGTACTCCAAAGAGGGACATACATACATATGGACTCCATACATATGGAGTCACTTTTTCAGGAAAGAAGACAACTACACATTGTCTCACTCAGTTGTCTGGGGTGTGGGAAAAGCTGGAGATTTGCTATTAAAAGACTTTGGTTTGAGGTCTAGTTCTCTTACTTTCTTATCCTATAACTCCTGGCAAGTCATTTAACCTCTTGCAGTCTCTATTTTCTCTATGTCTTAGGGCTGTTTGTGAAGAATAAATAAGGTAGCATATATTAGAAACTTAAAATAGGAATTTTTACTATGTTTTTGGATATTTATAAGGTAATAACAATAACCAAAATCAACAAGATAGTTAGATGTGGTAATAGAATGGAGATTTTAATTTGTACAAAGCCAGCTGACTCATCAGGGCATTATAACTACAACATTGTAAGGAAGAAAACTATCTCAGTGTGGTTTTTTCCTCTGGAAGTAATTCCTAAGGACAGGATTCAGGTGCAAATACTATATCCCATGAAATACCATCAGAGAAAAAAGGAATTGATAGAGGAAAGGGAAGATAGGGAAGAAGAGGTATGTTATTATAACAATTACCAAAGTAGACAACTGAAGCTTATTCCAATGGGAAAACTCCAGAAAAAGTATAAAGCAGGCACCTTGGAATTATCCCAATTGAGAAGTGAAGGAGCTGGCTATACTGATGCACTCATTCCTGTCACTTCTTGTTTGTAGACTGGCGGGGGTGGGGGTGTTAATCCTGGTACTTCCCGCCTACCTTGTAGAGGGGGCTGCAGGTGGTGGTGGGAGCCATAGTGCAGCCTTCTGGAAACCCCCCAGGTACGTAAGTGGCTGTGATATTGTGATTTATAATAAGAAATATATATTTTGTCTTTGTCCCTGTTTTTGGTACAGAAATCCTAAAACCATTGGAATTTCCTAAGTGATGAGAGTGGCACCTTTAAGGTTTTTTGGCAAAGTTAATGAGGTGACTTTAGGAAAGTACCCAGGTAACCGACCTCCAGGAAGTGGAGACTGGCTGAAAGTTGAATCAATTGCCAGTGGCCAATGATTTAATCCACTATGACTGTCTAGTGAAACCCCCATGAAAGCCTGAAAAGGATGGGTTTTGAAGAGCTTCTTGTTTGGTGAATACTGGAGATTCAGGGAGTGTGTGTCCCTTCCCACATTTCTTGTCCTGTGTATTTCTTCTATCTGGCTATTCCTGAGTTATACACTTTATCATAAACTGGTGATCTATTTAAGTAAAATGTTTTCCTGAGTTTTAGGAACAGTTCTGTCAAATTACTCGAACTCAAGGAGGGAGTCACTGGAACCTTCAATCTCTAATCAGTCAGAAGCACAGGTGACCACCTGGACTTTCGATTGGCTTCTGAAGTGGGGCCAAGGGAACAGTCTTGTAGAACTGAAGCCCTTAACCTGTGAGATCCGATGATGCCTCCAGGTAGAGAGTGTCAAAATCGAGCTGAGTTGTAGGCCACCTAGCTGAAACCTGAGAATTGCTTAATAACATGGGAAACATTTCCCTCTAATGAATAACTTAGAAATCATATTTTTCTATTCCTTATTGAGTAATATCTTTCTTAATAACTTTATGAGTTATTTATGAGCAAGCCAAAATCTACAGATTAGAAACCTGGCACTAAGTTATGAGGTAGAATGATTTGTTGAAAAGGCAGAAAATAAAGAATTAATTCTTTCGATCTGAAATGCATAAGTCACAGAAAACCTATAAGGATGAAAGCTAATAGGAGGTTATTTAAAGGCTAATACAGTCAACAATGCCTGGAAATGAAAAGAAAAATTCCTTTTTCTTTAGTAGCGAGCATTTAATATAAGCTTAAAACGTGGTTATATACGTGCCAATTGTTCTTAAATTGTTTTTGTAAAACTTTTGCCACGTTTCCAGCATTTTAATGGAAGCTTAAGAGGAAAAAATTACTCTGTGAACTTTTTTCTTAATAAGGCAAGTAAATAAATAAAGATGAAACTCTGTGCATACCTCTGAAAACCAGATAAGGATTCCTTTGTGAGTCTCACCAATATAGAAAAGTCTATTTAAATTTTCTCACTTCCCCTTTCCTTTCAAACATGATCCAGTTAGCCTTGGCTCCCACCTCCTCCTTCCCCAGTTATAAAACCAAACGGGAATGTTTGTACTGAAGGGACAAGTCTGTGCAGTGACTCAGAGGAAACAAGCGTTTATAAACCCTGTTTCCATAAAGCCTCAGCAAAACACGGCTGTGGCCCAGTTCCAGATTGGATGGGGCAAAACTCAGTAGTATGGCCCTGGCTAAGCAGAATGTTGAAGGGGCTTAGCCAGAAACAAGACCTGAGCTGCAGGAGGCCTTGAGGCAACACTGTTATCTTGGAGATCTTTCATCTCCAGGGGTCAAAAAATGGCTGAAATGAAGTCAGACAAATAAGTGTTTGGGCTTTGCTGGAATGGAGAATTCTCTTTGAATTTTCAGGACAGGTGGGCCTGTCCTTGCTGGTGACTCTCATTTACACTGTGTCCATGGGCTATCTTCTTTATGTAGTATTCTGCCCTAGGGTCTACACTGACCATATCCACCTGAAATTCAAAGTGTTACAAGAACAGTTTGGTTTTAGCTCTGAAGTCAGTCAGATCTAATTTTGACCCTCGATTCTCTGCTTTACACTTTTACTTGACAAATATTTATCAAAGACTTATTTTGTGCCAATCTTTGTTCTAAGTGTTGAGAACGGGAGAGCCAGCAGGATAGATAAAGCCCCTATTCCCCGAATCTTCCATTCTAACTGGAGGGAACAAAACCCAAAACATAGAGATTATTTCACAGTGATGGCAATAATGTCATGAAAACAGATCAGGAAGCTCGACTGAATGACCAGGGAGGACCCACGCAAGATGGTGAGGAGGAGGCTCCTATGAAGAAGTGACATTTAAGCTGAGACTCGAATGACACGAAAGAGCCAGGAGGGTAAGAGCGTTCCTGGCACAGGCACAGGCGAGGTCCTGAGAGAGGAATGACCTTGGCCTGTTTGAGGAACAGGGAAACCAGTTTGACTGGAGCACAAGTGAGGGAGAGGAGGACAAGGTAGGGTGGGAGAATGTGGCAGATGAAAGGCGGCCACCCAGTCTTTGAGATGCCTCCCCCAGAGAGGTGGATCTGTTTCCCCTCCCCATGAATCTAGACTGGATTCCAACTGTGCTGAGCCCCAGGGTGTGGCAGAAGTGATGCTGGGTAAGCTCTGAGCCTAGACTTTAGAATGACTCTTACCTCTGTCTTAGACCTCCTGTGGCCCTAAGCTGATGTGAGAAGGCTGGCCACCTGCTGGAGAGACCACCTGGATTAGATACATGAAGAGGATGAGACCCATCCTTCCAGCTGTTGTCTCTGACAAGGTGCCAGACAAGTGAGAGGAACCATCTCAGATCAGCTTAGCTGCCCGCTGAATACCCCTGAGTGACTCCAGGAAAGGCCTCATGAGACAGAAGAGCCATCTGCGTGAGACTTGCCCAAAGTCTTGACACTAAATCAAGAGATAGAATTCAATGGTGGCTATTTTAAACCACTTAATTTTGGGGTATTTCATGTCTCAGCAAATGATAAAGAGAACATAGAGGCTGGAGCCAGGTTACTTGGATCCTGAGTCAAGATGAAGAGTTGGGCTTGGGATGGATGAGGTACCACAAGAGGGGATAAGGAAGAGATACAGGAGCTACATTCTTAGCTTACTTTTACTGCTATTTGTTTCTGGTTTCCTAATTCTTTGCCTTGTGCAAGTAAACTTAACTCTGTCTTGGTCTCTTTAACTGAACTCAGAAAATGAGCATAATAATAGTACCTACATCATAGGGTTGTTTGAGGATTAAATAATATAAAATAACTAACAATGGTTCCTAGCACTTGGTTAAAGATTCTAAGAATGGTATCTGTAATTGTTGTTATTTTTTTGGCTCAGCTTCAGAACCAAGGAGACTCCAGCCACACTCAAGTTTTATCAACAAGTTCAGGAAACCCTTAAGAGAACTGTGTACTATTCACGTTCCAGATGGTGCCTCTCTGGCCAGCAAACCTGCCATTTTGTATCCTCCATGGCCTCCGCTGACATTGGTCCCAGGGATCCTTAAAAATAGCAAACCACGTTATCTTGACTGGATGGTGGCCCAGGTGGCTGCATTGTCCCCTCTAGCATAGGGTGTTCAAGGCTGCTGCCTCTTAGAATGGCATTTGGTGGACTCGGACCATCATCACGTTCAAGTGAAGCAAACAGGCTCGCTCTTCCCCCTTGGAGAAGAAACAGCCACAAGAGTGATTCCTTGACCTCCTGGATTCCTATTGAACTTTCAGTAGTGAAGTATATTGTATTATGCTGTGTTCTGTTAGATTATCTTATCTATTTCAGCAATGCCTACTATAAGGTGACTTAGTCCACCCACATGTTGACTGTGAATGAGCTTACTTGCCGATAAGCTCTCCTCTTGGCATCTGCTGCTCTTCTCCCCGCCCAGCTTCTGCTTCCCTAGTTTGTCCATTAGGTCTGTTTTCTGAAGCCTGTATTGGAAAACATCAGTTCAATTCTCCAGGCATGCCCTGCCAAAAGAAAAGTGTTTTTTGTTAAACGACTGCTTCTTTCCATCTTTCCATTTCACAGACTCATAGTGCATATCTGCTTATTAAGACCATGAGGCACATGCTAGTGAGACATGGCATCACTCGGCTTACTTAATCCAGTATTTCATAAACCTATTTAATTATGGGACTATTTTGGTTTCTCCTTTGAAGAAATGTTTGAGAGATACTACATTTAATTCTTTCCCGATTTCAGCAGACTAAGCTTTCTTTTATTTAGTTTTTACCCTGCCTCTTTCCATTATACTAAATAATACCAGAAGTTGTTATTCTTCTGGGTGTTAGTTTTGTTGCATGGTGAAAATAGACTGCTTGGATTTGAGTCCTAAGTCCACTACATGCAGCTATGTAACTTTAGACAAATTTCCTATATGTAAAATGAAAATAAGAACATTTTCGTCAATAGGACTGCTGTGATGATTAAATGATCTCATGGAGAGAAAGTGAGTTCCACATATTCTGCTCACAAATGTTAGCTGCTATTGCTATAATTATCTTACATTACTTACATAATTAATACTACTATTTTTATTGTTTTATAAAAGGAGTCAACAGCTAGGTTCTACAAATATTTCTTTTATGTAAAGATTTGTCCAGTTGTATCTGAAATAAGTCATCCTGTTTTCTATCAGCACTGCTTTACAATTCTTGACTTTAAAGTGAAAATCACTTTTTAGTGTCAGACTCTTTGTGACCCCACAGACTATACAGTCCATGCAATTCTCCAGGCCAGAATACTGGCGTGGGTAGCTGTTCCCTTCTCCAGGGGATCTTCCCAACCCAGGGATCAAACCCAGGTCTCCCACATTACAGGCAGATTCTTTACCAGCTGAGCCACCAGGGAAGCCCAAGAATACTGAAGTGGGCAGCCTATTCCATCTCCAGTGGATCTTCCTGACCCAGGAATCAAACCGGGGTCTCCTGCATTGCAGGCAGATTGCTTGACTTTAGGACAGGTGTACACAGGCAATGCTGCACCAATATCAATATGAGAAGTGTGTTAACTAAGTTTTTTCTTTCAACTCCAATATTACAATTCAGCCATTGTATATCAAATATCCCCAAAGAAAAGTTATTGGAGAAATGTAAGCCTTGTGTTAATCAACCATTTATTCTAAGTAGTCAAGAGTTCTTCAGTTCATCAGTTCTTACTGTGTTAAGGAGAGCCATGCATGGTGCAGTAGGAATCTATATGAATCCTATTTTCTAAATGAGGCTTTTGAGATGTATGGAAGTTTAATTTTTACATTTCCACCATTGGAAGCAGAAAGACACAGGCTAATTATCAGTGTGGAGGAAATCATGATTAGGACCTCTCCAGGATCAGTAGTCACTGGCAAGTTTCTTTTGTGGGGGCAGTTAGAGCCAACCTCTAAGAATCAGAACAGTCTCCAGGAAGTAGGTACAAACAGCGTTTTTTGACTTCACAAGGGAAAGTTGAGGCCAGGGTTTTCTCTTTGAAGTAGGGAAGATCAGGAGTGAATTGAATAAACTACAGTTTATCATAAATTAAAGTTTAGTGGTAAAAGAAAGACATGTTACATAGTTTCCCTTGATCTTGCTCTATATGGCGGTCTTCCTTAAATTATATATATATTATCAACAGGGGAAAGCAGGTTAGATGCTCTGCTCAGCTTCCTGTGCCTTGCCCAGCAGGCCGCTGCCCCAATAGGAAGGATTCTGTATATGAGAAAATACTCTATACAGCTATCCTTCAAAACTTGAACTTATGGTAAATGTACTTGGTACAACCATTTAATAATCAGCTTAATTGACTTTGAAGACCTTGAAGCTTTTGGGCATACCTTTTGACCAATGTCAACGATGGAAGTGATTTTACAATGTAAAGCACAGTCTTTCTTACAGAATTGTTACTGTTATTATTGTTATCATTATTTTTTGGCTGGCTTTCTTGCTCACATTCTCTCCATCCTTGAATAGAACATGATTTTCTTATGACTGGGAAGAGCAGGCATTCTCAGTGGGTCATTTAACACCCAGAGGGTGAGGCTGTGCCATCTCTCTTCCCACTGTGTCTCTAAGGCTGATAGCACTTTGTGCTGGCACTGAAGGTTGGTTTTTAAAAAGCTGAAAATCAATTTTGAGCCTTTTTAAAGAGCAACTGTTTCTAGAATCTAAAATATGCTGCAAATATGAAAAGATGTCTTCTTTCCCATCCATCGTCTTTCTCAAGATGATTTCATACGCTGCCAAAAGCAAGAAGACAAGTATCTCTTAAATGCATTACAGACAAATTGCCTACTGCTATTTAATGAAAAGGAAACAAAATTGATCTTACTTTGTACTTTTACACAAATAAAAATATTTTTAAACCCCTAGGCCAGAAAAATTCCCTAGAGTAATGAAAGGATGATGGCTTGGCATTTTTTCTTAACAAAAATATCAATACCAGCTCAGTAATATATGGGTTTTATCTTCTTTTGTGTAAAATCAAGCCATAAAGTAATTGTTAGCATCTATAATATACATAGCCCTTGTTTTGTTGGAGGTCTTCTCAAAAACTTGTACTCTAAGATATATTTCAACATGAATAAAAATAAAGTTATAAAAATATTTCTATTGGCAATATATTTTTTCCTGCTGTTTCACTGAATCAAAAGAGTAAGAGAAAAGATTCACTGGGAATACATTTGTTCATAATTTACACATACAGTATCTTGGAATATTTTTCCTACAAATGACTTTATATTGGGGATGAATCTTCCTATAGCTTCTAATTCAAACCATGTGTTCTGTGTTTAATATTAGGACATTCCCAACTATCTGGCTTGAAGGACAGGGCATAGATCAAAGATCTCTTTAATAATAATGCAATATACTTATAAAAAGAAGAACCCGAACCCTAAAGAAAGATGTTGCCATAAACTTCAATATCTATGAAATCAGCATTCAGCTTATTTCTCTGAGTATTTATGAATTCAGCTTAAAAGTTTCTCTGTTTTATCATTACTGGCATCCAGAACACTAGTCACACATAAGCTTTCGAGATCAATTCTTGTTCGCTTCTTCTTGGGGGGAGTGTGTGTGTGTGTGCATGCACGCACTCTTTCCAAATTAAATTACTGCTTTGCAAAATACAAAATATAAGATTTATAGGAAAATGGCAAAGTTTGTGGGAAAATATATCAGCTACTATATACCAATAGTCTTGTTAATTTAAAGCACTTTTCTGGGGAGATATTTGTCTATTTCCCACCCTCTCATCTAGAAAGCATACATGAGCCTTCCTTAAAAATATGTCAACAGCTCATTTACTGAATCCTCACTGTGGACCCAGCATTATCATAGGCTCTGTGAAACATCCTGGTACTTAAAGAACTCATGATTTCTTTTGGGCAGTGGACTTATAAGGAAGAACACTAGTGAATGAAGTGACTTCAAGCAAAAGCAGGTGTCTAGACAGAAGGCAGATATTAAAGACCCATATGATGTTGGCAGGTGTGCTTTCCTGCTTCCAGGCCCTCACTCATGTTTTTTCATTTGCCTGGAATACCATTTTCTTTTAGAGATTCTACCCATTCTTTAAAATCTGGCCCAATGGCAATCTGTAGGAAGCATTTCCTTATCATTCTAAATCAGAACTGGTCTCTCTCAGCTCTGTAGACCTACACAATTTCTCCCCCAGTACTTATCCTAACAGAGCTACCACTTGCAGGTTCATATTGTAGTTATTGATGTATGCGAGGAAAAAAAAATCCCCTTCAGTTCCTGAGAGCCAAAATTAGGTATTTTGAATTTTTGGCTGATTCATGGCATGTTTAACAATGTTATCCATTCATTGAATAGATGTTCAATATATGTTTATTGATTGGATGACTGGTCAAGTGATTGAATCACAGGATTTTGTACAAGGATATTTGTGTTGTATGTTATGGTTTACCAAGACCTTTCAAATGCATTATATTTCTTAATTCTCTAAGGTAGTTATTACTATCATCACCTTACAAAGTAGTAAACCAAAGATCAGAGAAGGCAAGTAACTTGTTTAACCACATACAGCAAGTGAATGAGAGATGGCACTCAAACTCAAGTCTTTTGGCTCCAACTCTAGCCAAAGAACTCTTGTTCTTTCCATTCCTCTATTCTATTTCCTATAGCAGTTCATTTTCTACTCACTCCAGGGTTTATTTAACCACATTTTAAAAATTTAATAACTGTAGTTTGTAAGAAGTTTGAAGAAATACTATTGCAATTCTTAATACTCTTAAAGAACTAATGAAACACCTCATTGCTATACATTTTAACGAATCTGATGCTAGTTGAAGAAATACTGCTACTAATTTTGCATCAGACGTTATACATCTAAAGTTGCGGCCTTTTTTTTTTTTTTTAATTTGGGGACTTTTAAAGTGATAAAGCCTTTTTGTCTCTCCAGAAAGCAGTTGTTTGGTCCTTTTTTTCTTAATGTCATAGGTATTTCTTTCAAGTATCAAACTGATGTTTATAAATTAAAATTAAATACATCAGTTAATTTTGTTATAAATAAGGTTCCCTAAAACAGCTTTTCTATTGTATATCACAGTTCTCTAGCATTCATAACAATGAATACTTGTGCATGTTTTGCACTTCAAGTTTTAAGTTTGTTTTTTTTTTTTTATAGCCAACTGGCTGCAAAGTAATAATATCTATCTAATGAAAAAAATGGTTTTGTAGAGTGAAAAATGGCTTAACTTGGAGTCAGGAGATATGAGTCAACTTTCCTTTGTTCCATTAAAACTAGCTGTGTGATCCTGGGCAAATTCTTAATATGTGTGGGTCTTAGTTTCTTCATCTGTGAAATGAAGAGATTAAAAAGTCTGACCTCTAAGCTGCTTCCAGCTGTAACATTCTGAGACTCATTTGGTCTTTTGTTAAATAAGAAAGTCGTATTTTTTGTTATATGAAGATTAATTTTATATAATTAAGACATCTCTGTGTATGTATATATACCACAACTTACACATGTAGAGAATGGACTTGTGGACACAGTGGGAGAAGGAGCGAGTGGGGCTAGCTGAGAAAGTAGTATTGACATATACACACTCTCAAGTGTAAAACAGATAGCTAGTGAGGGAGCTATACAACACCGGGAGGCAGCATGGCTCTGTGACAACTTAGGGGGGCAGGGTGGAGGTGGGTGGGAGAGACAGTCATAACTACTGTCCAAAATTTTTTTAAAAAAATTTATGAGAAAGACTTTTGTAAATCTCAATATTCTGTACAAACACCCTTGGATCTCAGCTACTCAAACATAAGATATCAAGATAACACAATCCTCATTATTCTTCCTATACCAGCTTTTCATTATTTATTATTGTATAAATTTTGATAAATGCACAATAATATGTATAACATATATGTAAATTTTGAAGCTTAATACTAGAAATGAACATCTATAAGTCACTATCTATCCTAAGTGCTAGAACATCATCAACATAATTGAAACCATTCAATGTTTTATCCTGATTTAACCCTCTTCTTTCTCATTAGAGTTTGTGTTTTTAACTTTTCAAAATAGTTCCACCCCTTGTGTATGGATCCCTAAACAGCTTATTGTTTAACTTTTGCTGCTTTGTTTTTGGTTTTATAAAAATGATATTCCAGTTGAGCTATTTCAAATCCTAAAAGATGATGCTGTGAGAGTGCTGCACTTAATATGCCAGCAAATTGGAAAACTTCACAGTGGCCATGCAACTGGAAAAGGCCAGTGTCCATTCCAATCCCAAAGAAAGGCAATGCCAAAGAATGCTTAAACTACTGCACAATTGTGCTCATCTTACACGCTAGCAAAGTAATGCTCAAAATTTTCCAAGCTAGGCTTCAACAGTATGTGAACCATGAACTTCCATATGTGTTCAAGCTGGATTTAGAAAAGGCAGAGGAACCAGGGATCAAATTGACAACATCTGTTGGATCATCACAAAAGGAAGAGAGTTCCAGAAAAACATCTACTTCTGCTTTATTGACTATGCCAAAGCCTTTGACTGTGTTGATCACAAAAAACTGTGGGAAGTTCTTCAAGAGATGGGAATACCAGACCAACTGACATGCCTCCTGAGAAATGCTGGATTGGATGAAGCACAAACTGGAATCAAGATTGCTGGGAGAAATATCAGTAACCTCAGATATGTATATGACACCATCCTTATGGCAGAAAGCAAAGATCTAAAGAGCCTCTTGATGAAAGTGAAAGAAGAGAGTGAAAAGGTTGGCTTAAAACTCAACATTCAGAAAACTAAGATCATGGCATCTGGTACAATCACTTCATGGCAAAAAGATGGGGAAACAGTGGAAACAGTGGCAGACTTTATTTTTTTGGCCTCCAAACTCACTGCAGATATTGATTGCAGCCACGAAATTAAAAGATGCTTACTCTTTGGAAGAAAAGTTATGACCAACCTAGATAGCATATTAAAAAGCAGAGACATTACTTTGCCAACAAAGGTCTGTCTAGTCAAGGCTATGGTTTTTCCAGTGGTCATGTATGGATGTGAGAGTTGGACTACAAAGAAAGCTGAGAGCCAAAGAATTGATGCTTCTGAACTGTGGTGTTGGTGAAGACTCTTGAGATTCCCTTGGATTGCAAGGAGATCCAACCAGTCCATCCTAAAGGAAATCTGTCCTGAATATTCTTCGGAAGCACTGAAGCTGAAGCTGAAACTCCAGTACTTTGGCTACCTGATGCGAAGAACTGACTCATTTGAAAAGGCCCTGATACTGCGAAAGATTGAGGACAGGAGGAGAAGGGGACAACACTGGATGAGATGGTTGGATGGCTTCATTGACTCAATGGACATGAGTTTGAATAAGCTCTGGGAGTTGGTGATGAACAGGGAAGCCTGGTGTGCTGCAATCCATGGGGTCACAAAGAGTCGGACATGACTGAGTGACTGAAATGAACTGAACTGAAAAATAATATACAGTATGTAATCTGAGTGCTCCAGATTTCTTCACTTAATATTACATTTTTGTTATTAAAATGATAGTTTTAATATATCAGCATTATTAGCTTACAACATTAACCACAATATTATATATTAACACATGTAATTTAAACGTTAACACATAAATCACATAATTTTTGTAATAGTTACATGATTTATAGATTTATAACTGTTAAAAATACTTATAAACATGATTAATATATAATGGTATATATTTAATATGTAAGAGGTTTCCTTGGTGGTTCAATGGTAAAGAATCCACCTGCAAGTGCAGGAGATGTGGGTTCAATCCCTGGGTCAGGAAGATGCCTTGAAGAAGGAATTGGCAACCCACTCCTGTATTCTTGCCTGGGAAATCCCATGAACAGAGGAACCTGGCAGGCTATACAGTCCATGGGGTTGCAGAGACAGGCACAGCTTAGTGACTAAACAGCGATAACAATAATTAATATATAAACATTTTTAATATATAAATAAATAATTAATATAGGTTTAATAATGAATAATTTACATGTAATTTATATTATATATTAATTATGAAATAAATATTTTAGCTTAGAGATGGATCACTCATTTTTGCTATTAATTCATTCTGTGAATATGCCACACATCCATTTTCATGAAAATAAACACTTGGATTTTTGCAGTAATTTTACTATTAAAACTGTAAAATCAAAGCAGACATAAGCCTTATGAGGAGCCTTGTATTCTCCTGATGCACATGAATAAGAATTTATTCTCCTTTGTTGCCGTTTTTGTTTAGTTGCTAAGTTGTGTACAACTCTTTTGCGACCCTATGGACTGTAGCCCTCCAGGCTCCTCTGTTCTCGGGATTTTAGGCAAGAATACTGCAGTGGGTTGCCATTTCCTCCTCCAAGGGATCTTCCTGACCCAGGGATCAAACCCACGTCTCCTTCATTGGCAGGCAGATTCTTTACCACTAAGCCATGTAGAAAGCCCTGTTCTCCTTCTACCCATGCTAAATTTTTCTCCATAATATTTATCACTATTTACCACTATGCACAGGTTAAAAGGTGGCACATTGGTAAAGAATCCGCCTGCAATGCACAACAACAAACACAGGTTCAGTCCCTGAGTGGGGAAGATCCTCTGGAGAAGGAAATGGCAACTCACTCCAGTATTTTCACCTGGAAAATTTCACGGACAGAGGAGCCTGGTAAGTTGCAGTTCGTGGGGTCACAAAGCACTGGACACAACAGAGCATATGAGCATTATGCACACAGACGTATATCTTCCTAATTACCTGGATTCACAATTAGAATATAAGATTCTCTTTTACCAATGTGATATCCCCAGTTCCTAAAAAAGAGCATATAGCAAAAGCTTAGAAAATATTTGTTGAATGAATGAATGAATGAATAGGGTTTTGTTGATGGTTTGTTAAGTACAATTATCCTGTTTGGATTTCCTGCTGATACATAAATCAGCATGGGATATGGGAAGGACACTGAGCACACTCTTCTGTGTTCTGATCCCAGATATGCCCCTAACTCTGGGCCTGATACTCAACTCTTCTGATTCTGAGTATCTACATTTGTAGAAAGAAAATAGGAATACTTCTGGGTATTGTACAAATGTTTTATAAACCCTGACTTCATAAATATGTGCTAGTTGTTGTTTCTTACAGAAAAAAAGACTCACATATTTTTATGGAGATTCAAAAAAATGAGCACAAGATAAAATTATTTGCTTTTTATCAAGAATTTCTGCAGTTGGATAGGAAGCCAAAAAGAAAATAATAGACTGGAGAGAGTGAGAGAACCCAGTTCCGGGGCCTGATCTGATACACTTCCTATGCTGGATGTGGGGCAATCAAGCTTCGCTGCAAAATGAAGCTATTTTTAACTTCAAGAAAGCATAAAGAGTTTCTTTTCAAGTAGGGCAACCAAGATAGTGTGTTACTCTTTTCAATCAGCCTGCCTAAATGAAATATTCATCTTTAGTGTCAGAATAAGGAGTGATATATATAGCTGGGCACTAAGAAGGGATGAAGTCTTCTGAGAGTAAATCCTTTGAAAGTTCTGGATATAAAATTACCGTAGCAGAAACATCCATTTATATTGAATGAAGGTTCTGTACTCTAGAGAAATGAGGGTTTCTTTTTTCTTCTATCTTGGTCTCACACGGACAGGCAGAGGCAGAGGTGATGATGTCTGGGGAAGCTTTTCATCCGCCTGGGTCCAGGGAAGCATAGTGGAAAATATCCCTGAATTTGGGGTTGGCTTGACCTTGTGCTGCCCAAAGCTTAACAGTGTCGGCTTCTGTATCATCATATGTAAAGTGGAGTTAATGACAATATTGTCCCGCTCTGGTGACTGGAAGGATTAAGTATGATAATGTGAGTGAAAGCCATGTGTGAACTGTGACGCACGATGTTGATGTTATGAGATCTGACTTCTGAGATTTAGTGTCACAAAACTGGAATCCAAGGCAAAGATGCGTGTTTGTGTTATGAGATTAGACAGAAACCGAGGGAGCAGTCTGATCTTGCTCTCTCCTTTTTCTAGACGTTCCTTCCTCACCCTGCCTTTCCCACGGGTGCCCAGCAACTGTGCTCAGCCACTGTGCCCTGTGTATACTCCTGTGGCCCCTTCCCCTTAGGGCTGGCTCTGCTCTCCCCTTCCTAAAACAATACCAAGGTCGAGCAGAGGGGGAAACAAAAGGATTATTCGGCTTCCTGTTCATGAAGAGCCCAAGTCCTGAGTTTTGCTGTGATATCTGGGTGAGGTTAATATAGTCACAGAGAGCAGCTGACAAGACTGGGGAAGAAAAGGTCCATTGGGAGGCTTTAACTTTTCTATAACTTGCCCAAAGGTGTTTTGACATTTTTACATACACCAGGGACCTCACGAAAAAGCACAGGCCTCTCTAAACTTTTGACAAGGTCTGGGTGACACACAGTTAATATGAAATCATTATTAGTAGAGGCTCATGGAGTAGTGTTTATGGTTTTCATTCTGTGTTTCATAGCCACAGTGAGAACTTAAACGGGTTGGTTAGAAAAAGAAGGTTAGTAAATTCCTAAGGGAAAACAGTTGTTTAAATTTTTAAAAAATTAAATGTTAATAATTATGCATGGATTGGAGCTGGAACCAAAAGGCAGCTCTTACAGTCCTCTCTTCTTGTCTCAGTTTCTCTCCACTTTTTTCTCCATTCCCTCCTCCATTCTTTCTAGGTCAAATCCCGGAAGAATTTAGATTGGCTGGCATAGCTCACCATTACTACCCTGCTGGGGGCCCCTGAATTAATCCATCAAGTGAATTTCTTCTGGACCACCCTATCTACCTTGATACAACCAGCAGCCAGTACTTTGCAGAGAACAGCCTGGTTCTGAGTCCCTTGGCAGGGCTAAAGGTCTTCAGGTTTCCAATATAAAACAAACATGACTGACAGATTCAAGACACTTAAGTTTCAGGGCTGTATGAGCATGAGGGAAAGAAAGTGCTTGGAACAGATCGACTTGAGAGGCAGACCCTCAAGTCTGACAGTTGCACACCCACCTCGTCCTGCCATTTTTCCTATGATCAAAATTGTTTCTGTAGATGAGACAGAAATCTCTCTCTCTTAAATATATAGCTCAATTCCTCAAAGATTCCAAAAAGGAGTAGGCAAAGAGTTCTGGTCTTGGGAGTTGATGTGGAAAGGCTTTCTGTCAAAGCATCTCAAAGGATTTCACTTGAGATTGTTAGAATTTGAAGCCAGTATGGAATTTCATTCCTCATTTCAAATGCCAGATCCCATTCTACCACTCACCAGCTGTGAGACCT
This sequence comes from Cervus canadensis, assembly GCF_019320065.1. NCBI lineage: Eukaryota > Metazoa > Chordata > Mammalia > Artiodactyla > Cervidae > Cervus > Cervus canadensis. The sequence continues at coordinate 18,274,633 of NC_057396.1, forward strand.
TGAGAAAGTTATTTCACCTGTGTAATGGGCATAATACTAATATCTACCTCCACACTTTTATAAGGATTAAATAAGATAACACATGCAAAGTACTTAACCTGGTTCCTGGCATGTACTCAATAAATTTTAGCTATTTTTTTATTGCTATTGCTTGGTTACTTTATTAACTCTCCAAACATACCATTTAATCAACATTTATTAAGAGCTTACTCTGTGTGAAATATTTCACTAAGGTAACTTGCATACAAAAATAAATGAAAATTTTCAAAATTAAAAATGTTAATCATATAACTTACATTGCTAATTTTTTATCAGTCTTTCTTTACAAGTGCAGAGTTGTAAAATATCAGTGAGTTTTGTTATTACTCTAAGCTACAGACTGAAGAGCTTTTTTTTTTAAACATTCCTGATAGTGAATTTGTGTATTTGAGATGAAATTACTTGAAAATAAATTTCTAAATAACAGTAAATGTTCATCATATTTAAATAGACTGGGAAATTATGCCAGAGAGACTATGTCAAGCTTCAGAAAGCTTACACTGCTTAGAAATTTGAATCTGTGTAATTTTTCTGTGACATTTCTTCTCAAAACAAACATTTTTTTCCTTGAATGAAAAACTGTGCTAACTCATATCCTCCCCAAACACTCCTTGCGCTGCAATAACTTATCAGTGTGTGCACAGGATGGGAAAAAAAGCTAAGGAAGTAGTTTTCAGTTTCAAGTTTCCAAAGGGTGATTATAAATAACAACCAGTGCATTTGAGCAATGGTGTTTTCTAGTTAATTTTTTGCTTACCTGGGAATACTCAGATACCCTTTTTGTTTTGATCTATACTAAAATTCACTATAAGATGGTGAATCTAAGTGAATCTTTCTCAAGATAATTTAGGTGCTGAGTCATGAACAAGAAGGTCAGTTCTTATATAGGCATTCAAGAGACATTTGTTAACTATAGTAAACTGTAGCTGTACATGGTACAGAGGGACAGGCAGGAGATATGGTAATTCCAGGACATGTTCTATGGACTTTCAAACACTTTTACAGCAATCCACAGTAAAAAATACATTTTGTACTCCAATCTGTTAGCAATAAACACATGTGTCCATACAAATAGTTGAAAGAAAAGTTTTGCAAAAGTATTCTTATAAGCTGCGATACATTCTGATTGTTTTATCCTATTCTATTTCCTTTCTGAGAAAGAATGTTATTTGTGACCTGCTAAATTGATTTCATGACCAGTCAATGACATAGTGTTTGAGAAATCCTGATTTTAAAAACAAGTATCTTAAATCAACATGTTTTGTTGTAATTTGCATAATTCTCCAAAGCATAGGACTCAGGGGGGAAAAAAGTTGTTTTCTAGTTATTTTCTTTAACTTTAGAAAAGTGGAACCAAATTGCTTGGTAAACACTGCCTTTTAGTTTGGATTAAATAAATTAGCTTTTGATTACTATTACTTAAATAACACCCTATTCTTAAAGATTTGACCTTAAAAAATTGCTAAATTTGGTTTACCAAAACATCCAAACATGAGATAATTGATTAGTGAAAACCTTTGAAAAATAAGAAATTCTCAGTCAAAGACTGTAGCAGAATCTTAACTTTAAAATGCCTGACAAGATCCAAAAATAATCCAAAAAGAATACTTCATCAAGACAATGACTAACTTGAACACATTCTAGAGTCCTTTCTTCTGTGACTTATTCACGTTCACTTTTTTTGACATCAGGGATTATTTCTATAGTATCCTAGTATGTTTCCTTACTATGGGGTATGCTGTGTACACGTTCTTTAAAACAATTTCCTAACATGAAACTCAGAATGTCAGATCCTTAAGATCTGGAGAAATTAAAACCTCATGTTAAGATAAATTGGCTTCTTCCACTTATTAAGAACTCAGCTTGTCATGGGTGAGGATGAAGCTAGCAGGGAGGACAGAGGTGGATTTTACAAGCAAGGATGCGGCTAGCTGTCAAGTTCAGGAGTGTTCTGTCAAGTAGGCAAGCTCCCAGGTGTTTATTGAGTGCCTACTAGATTTTTAGCCAGCCCTATTCTTCTCAAACCATTAAACATTAAACTGTCTTGGTACACATTGCAAAACCTCAAATTTCTTTTCTTGCGGCTGCCATGTCGCTCTTTATATAGCCCCAGCGGCCGTGTTGTGCAACTAAGTCTGAACACTCCAGACACAACATGTTTCTCAGGCCAGAGGAAGTGATGCAGCTGATCTGAGGGCTGGTGGGAAGCAAATATTCAGGCCACGTTTATTCCCAGGCCTGACTCAAAAGGGCTGTGTGATTTAAGGAATTACCCCAGCCGTGCTTCCCTATTTCCAGAGAGTAAAACCGCAGGGCAGTGTGGGCTGATGTGTTTGCACCTGTCTGCTGTCTGCACCGTTGCTCCTGTCACCCTGAGTCATAGGGCAGTAGTGACTGCCTGGTGGGATGCAACGGCGCAGGGAGGGAGGGAGTGGTCAGTAGCTCTGGGGCTGGAGTGGGTTGATCCCCATTCAAATTTCAGTTGTGCCATGCTGGCTGTTGACTGTAGACATGCTGCTTGAGTCCTTCAATCACTAGTTTCCTTATCTTTGAAGTGGGAACAATAATACCATCAAGTAAGGTTGTTGAGAACATTCAGGGAAAAAAAAATTTTTTTTGGCTGCACTGCACCATGTGGCATGTGGGATTTCTTAGTTCCCCCAGGGAACTTCCATGCCCCCTGCATTGGAAGTGTGCAGTCTTAACCACGGAAGCCAGGCAAGTTCCAAAAGATCATTTCAATAGGAGCTAAACATAATAAACATAATAAATACCAGACACTTTTTGCATTGCATGTATGAACTCAGTCATGTCCAGTTCTTCGTGATCTCCTATGCACCGTAGCCTGCCAGGCTTTTCTACCCATGGGACTTTCTGGGCAAGAATACTGGAGTGGGTATCCCTTACTCCAGGCAATCTTCCTGACCCAGGGATCAAACCCAGATTTCTTGCATTGCAGGTGGGTCCTTTACCGTCTGAACTACCAGGGAAGCCCAAACATAATACATGCCAGGCATTTTTTGGTATACATGTATGAATTCAATTATTATTATTGTTTTATGTTGATATATTTGTTTTTTCATTAAGATGTTTTTATTTTTTTTTCATTGAACTATTGTTGATTTACTATGACTATGTGTTAGTTTCAGGTATACCACAACGTGATTAATACACACACACACACACACACACACACATATATATGTTCTTTTCAGATTCTTTTCCCATATAGGTTACTGCAAAATATTGAGTATAATTTGGTATGCTGTACAGTAGGTCCTTGTTCATTGTTTATTTTACAGATTTACATATACACATTGACAGTGTGTATATGTTAATCTGAAACTCCTAATTGATCTTTCTCCATCCTCCCCTTTGGTAACCATAAGTTTGTTTTCTATGTCTGCAAGTTTGTTTTCTATGTCTATTTCTGTTATACAAATAAGTTCATTTGTGTCTTTTTTTTTTTAGATTCCACATATAAGCAATATCATATGATATTTTACTTTGTCTGTCTTGCTTACTTCACTTAGTATGATACTCTCTAGGTCCATCCATGTGGCTGCAAATGGCATTATTTCATTCTTTTTGATGGCTGAGTAGTATTCCATTGTATAACACCACATCTTTTTTTATCCATTAATCCATTGATAGACACTTATCAAGATGCTTCTTTGTCTTGGCTATTGCAAATAGTGCTGCAGTGAACATCGGGGTGCATATACCTTTTTGAATTGTAGTCTTCTCCAGATATATGCCCATGAGTGTTATTGTATGGTAGCTCTATTTTTCAGTTTTTTAAAGATCCTCCCTACTGTTCAATTATTTTTCTTACATTAAACACATAAGCGCAGTTAATTCTCACAGCAACTCTAGGGGTAGGTGTCATCACCATTTCCATTTTCAGAGGAGCTTGCGATTGGTTTGTACAAGATGACACAAGTAGGAAGTGGCAGAGCATGGACTGAATGCAGGAAAATAAAACTGTTAAAAAATGATTCTGTTGCATCCAAAATTTATTCAATGAATAGTTAACAAATTTTCCTCAAGACCAGCTAGATGTGAAGCCCCATGTTAGGTGATATGGGAAAGTAAAAATAAAACATTGTTGTCACATATAGTAGGGAAGAAAATTTCACTATCTTTGCTATAATGGGGAGAAGTTTGTGGAGATTACTATAGGAATCTGGTGGATGAGCAAGGACTGGTCATTAATGGAGTTGGCTGTTGATCGACTGAGGGTGAGGTAGAATGAAGGGCAAAGTCAAAAATGGTGCTGAGATGTCAGAAGGGTGATCCCAACAACAGCATGGGATGATGCAAAGGAGCTAGCATGCAGTGGGAAGTAGATATTATATACGCAGTGCTGTGCTTAGTCACTCAGTTGTGTCCAACTCTTTGTGACCCCATGGACTGCAGCCTGCCAGGCTCCTCTGTCCATGGGATTCTCCGTGCAAGAATACTGGGGTGGATTGCCATGCCCTCCTCCAGGGGATTTTCCCAACCCAGGGATCGGTGTTGGGTTGTTAAACTGAAGCTTTAGTGAACATATTTGTTCCTTATTAATTCATTCCACTAATATTTAATTAGCATCTATTTTGTGTCACAGAGGCATACCAGGTGGCTCAGTGATAAATGACCTGCCTGCCAAGCGGGAGATGCGGATTCCATCCCTGGATCGGGAAGACACCCTGACAAAGGAAATGGCAACCCACTCCAGTATTCTTGCCTGGGAAATTCCATGGACAGAGGAGCCTGGTGGGCTGCAGTCCATGGGGTTGCAGAGAGTCAGACATGACTTAGTGACCAAACAGCAGTGTCCACATTTTGTGTCATGGACTCTTAAGAAGGCTCTGAGGTCCTTCCCAACCCATTGTTCACCTTTACTGTGACTTTAGAAGGGAAAAGATTTACATCAGTTAATCTTTTAGATGTAGTCTTCTCTCTCAATATTATTTACTGACTTCTGTCTCTACTGACTCCTAAAACTAATCATACCTGGGATAGAAGTATAAATGGAGCTCTGGCTACTACAAATGTTTTAATTTCTAAGTTATAAATCAGGATAACAAACGATTAAATAAAAGATGCCTTATCTTCTTACTTTGACAAGAATAACCCCTATGTACTGGGCCTGCAGAGAAGGCCAGGCTTGAATTTACAGTTGTTAATGGCTTGGAGTTCTGCTGGAACATGGCAGTTTGGATAGAGAGCACCGTTCCGTGACCAGTCTTCCTCCCTGCCTCAGGACACTCAGTAAGGGGCTTGGGAGCAGGTGTGGGACGTCTCGCCTGTGTGTCTCAGCGGTGTTTACCTCCCCCACACCAGCGCTTGACTGTCCTCTGGGCTTAACTCCGTCTGTTCTCACGAGGGCTGACCTCAGAAAGAGGCTGCAATTGGTCCCAGAAGTAGAATTGAGGACATTTATGAAGGGAATTTTTAGAGTTTCAAGAACCGGAGGCATATCTGGAAGAGGGGACACAGGCTCTGGGTGGACACCTCCTCTTGCTCTGTGGACCTTTTGCCCGGTGGGGAGAAATGAATGAAGGAGGCCAGAATGTAGCCTCTGAAGTATGGAGCCAAGGGCAGGATCCCACTTGCCTTGTGTTCACGAGTACTACTGACTGACGGGAATCTTGTTATCTGTGTCTTTACATTTCTTCAGTGAACAGCACATATGTGTCCCCACGAGATCAGCATGATTCCTGATCTACTTTTCGATACCTGTCTTAAACTGAAGTTTTCTAATATTTATATTTTTAGACCTTGCCTAGAGAAGAGGAAGGAGGAAGAGGATGGTTTGGAAGGGGTCGGGGGCAGGCGCAGGGGAATAGAGGAGGAAGAAAAGACAAAGGCTTTCAGGACTCTGGTCTTAATGAGGGCAGCTGCTAAAAAAGTTCTCAGGCATTTAACAGTTGAACTAAACCAAGGAAGATGCTATTTACTTGGTTGGAAGTTCTGTAGACACTGTCTTTTAAGCCCTTGATTTGTATTATTGCAATTTTTAGTTTACTGTATTTATTTCTCTCATTCCTCCTAACATTAATTTCCTATATTTGTAATTTATTTTCATTTCTTAGAGCTGCATCACAGCACCCCATCATTTGCTGTGAATCTCAGTCTGAAAGTCAGAAAATATCAGGTTTTTTTTTTAACATTATATGAAGAGTCTGCTAATTCAGTTCAAAACCATGCACTTTGCCCTCTAAGTCAGGCATGTGTTTGCCTCTAGAAAGATCTAAATGAATAGGATCTGGTTATTACCCTAAAGAGCTTACTAACTGGTGGTTGAGACAGACATATAGCATATTGATTATAATAAAACACAATAAAGGTTACTCTGTAGGTGGGGTATGCAAAGGAGAGAGGACTGCAAAGTTGGTACTCAGAACTGGGAAAGTCTGAGAAGATGCCCCTGAGGAGCTGGCATTTCAGCTGGGCCTTAAAAATAAATAGACAAGTGGGACAATTACTATTATCCATTTTCCTTTTAAATTGTTTATTTTTCTACTTATATACAACGCATGAGGTGTCTGGATTTTCTATGTCATTGCTCACAGAATTTAGATTTTCCTATGTTTTTCTATGTCTAGCCCAGTGTCTCACATGGGACAGAGTTTTGGGTATTAGTGTCAGTATTATTATTTATAAAATGGGAACTAATACCACCTGCTTGAATAGAGTTTCTTTGAGGATTCAAAGCAGTGATGTGCCTGAATGCTCAGCACTGGTCCAGTGTGTGAATCTGACTTGAGTTTGGCGGCAAGTCACAGAATCCAAACTCTCAAGGCCCACTCAAGTTGGGGATTGTTTTCCTGGGGCTGTCCCGAGGAGAGCACTGCAGGACTGGTGGAGGGACTGTAGGATGCTGCCAGTGTCTCAGGCTCCCGGAACTCTCTTCTCTGCCTTTCTTAGCATATGGTTTTCTTTTCTTTTTAAAAATGTATTTATTTGTCTTAATTGGACAATGATTACAATATTGTGATGGTTTCTGCCATACATCAACATGAATTGGCCATAGGTATACATGGCTCCCCTCCCCCTTGAAGCTCCCCCCCCCACCTTCCTCCCCACCCCATCCATCCAGGCTGTGGTAGAGCATTAGCTTTGGATTCCCTTCAGTCTACATCAAACTACTACTGGATATCTATTTTACATATGATAGTGTATATGTTTCAATGCTATTCTCTCAAATCATCCCATTCTCTCCTTCTCCCACTGAGTCCAAAAGTCTATTCCTTATGTCTGTGTCTCTTTCTTTTATGTTCCTTGAATCGTGATTGCAAGATGACCACTCTACCTCCAGATAAATGTCCAGTTCAAGAAGAAGAAAGAGAGAAGGAAATGGTAATTCCTTTATCAGGAAAGCAAAAACTCTCCCCGAAATCTCTTTCAGGCTTCACTTCATGTGTCCTAGGTTAGAACATTTTTTGTGGCCTCCTCTGACTGTAAGAGAATCTGAGAGAAAAGATATTTCAGTTGGACATTTTGGCACCATATTTAGCATCACAAGCAAGATCCAATCCCCAACTTGGTTAGGTAGGCCTTGAGAGTTTAGATTCCATGACTGGCCACCAAACACAAGTCAGATTCACACACAGGACCAGTGCTGAGCATTCAGACACATCACTGCTTTGAATCCTCAAAGAAACTCTATTCAACTCCATTTTATAAATAATAATACTGACACTTATACCCAAAACTCTGTCCCATGTAAGACACTGGGCTAAACACAGAAAAACACAGAAAAATCTAAATTCTGTGAGCAATGACATAGAAAATCCAGACACCTCATGAGTTGTATATAAGTAGAAAAAAATAAACAATTTAAAAGGAAAATGGATTATAGTAATTGTCCCACTTGTCTACTTAAGCAGCCAGCAGCCTCTGTGACAAGCAGCACACAATAAACACTCAGTAGTTGGTATTCCATGAGAAGACACTCAATAAATGTTTGCTCTGTTGGACTGAATCTTCTCCACGTTGCCTTTCTGGCCCAAGTCACCATCATCTCTTGCTACAGCATGAGACTCCTAACTGATCTCTCTACCTTCATTCTTGCCTCTTTATAATCAATTTCTAGATAATTTATAATTTATAATCTATAATTTAGATAATTTATAACTTACAATCTAGATAATTTATTTATCTATTTATCACCAGAAGTCAAGGTGATTTTTTGAAAATGTAAGTTGACTTAAATGTGAGAGGTAAAACCATGAAACTCCTAGAAGAAAACACAGAATAAAAGCCTCATGATATTGGATTTGGTAAAGAATTCCTGAATATGACATTGAAACATAGGCAACAACAAAAAAATAGATTAAACTACATTTAAGTTAAAAAGTGTGCATCAACAGAGTGAAAAGGCAATTATAAAAAGGGAGAAAATACTTGCCAATCATATATCTGACAAGGAGGTTCATATTCAGTATATTTAAAGACCTTCTGAATCTCAACAACAATAAAAGAAACAGCCTAATTAAAAACTGAGCAAAGAATTTGAAAAAAACATTTCTCTAAGGATAATATACAAATGGTCAACAAGCGTATAAAAGTGCTCAGTTTCATTAATCATTACAGAAATGTAAATGAAAACCACAAGATAGTTACTTACTAGAATGAGTGTAAAAAAACAGAAAAAAAAAACCAACCCCAAAACAGAAAATAACAGCCATTGGTAAAGTTGTGGAGAAATTGGAACCCTTATGCACTGCTGGTGGGAATGTAAAATGGTATGGCCACTGTGGAAAACAGTATAGCAGACCTCAAAAAAATTGAACACAGGATTATCTATGATTCAGCAATTCCACTTCTGAGTATATACCTGAAAGCAGGTTTTGAAGATATAGTCACATACCTAAGTTCATAGCAGCATTATTCACAATGGCTAAAATGTGAAAGCAACGCAAATGTCCAAAGACAGGTGAACATATAAACAAAATGTGGTATATATGCACAATGGAATATTATTCAGGCTTCCCTGATAGCTCAGCTGGTAAATAATCCACCTGCAAAGCAGGAGACCCTGGTTCAATTCCAGGGTTGGGAAGATCCACTGGAGAAAGGATAGGCTATCCACTCCAGTATTCTTGGGAATATTATTCAGTGTTGAAAAGGAGGAAAGTTCTCATACATGCTACAAGATGGATGAAACCCAAAGACATTATGATAAGTGAAATAAATTAGTCAAAAAAAGATAAATACTGTACAATTCTACTTATATGAAATATTTAGAATAGTCAAATTCATAGAGACAGAAAGTAGAATAGTTGTTGCCAGGGACTGGAAGAGGGAAATAAGTTGTTGTTTAGTGGGTATAATGTTTCAGTTTTGCAAGGTGAAAAATTTCTAGAGATTGGTTGCACAGAAGTGTTAATACACTTACTACTAACATTGTACACCTAAAAATTAAGATGATAAATTTTATGCTATATGTGTCATTTTACCATAATAGAAAATAAGTCAAACCACATCATTCTTGCATACCATCTTCTGGGAGCTTCTTATTGCATTAGAATAAAATTTAAATGGCCTCTCATGACCTATAGGTCCTACTGATTTGTCAGCTGCCTACCTTCTTGACCTCATGTAATAACAATCTTCTAGTTTATTATGTTCCAGTGTCACTGATCTCATACATTAAACCCACTAAGCTCATTTCTGCTAAAAAGCTCTTGCTCTGCTTTCCTCTGGGCTTGGACCGTTCTTCTCTAATTTCACACAGTTGGCTCCATTGTTCAGCGTGCGTGTGTGCTCAGTCGCTCAGTCGTGTCCAACTGTTTGTGACCCATGGACTGCAGCCCGCCAGGCTCCTCTGTCCTAGGGATTCTCCAGGCAAGAATACTGGGGTGGGTTGCCATGTTTTCCTCCAGGGGATCTTCCCAACCCAGGGACTGAACCTAGTCTCCTGCCTCTCAGGCAGATTCTTTGTCAGCAGGGAGTGGGGTGGGGGTGGGGGTAGGGAGGAGTCTCTTATCATTCAGATCTAAACTCAAATACTTCCTTCAAAGAGGAAAGAGATCTTTCCCTAACCCTATCTAAGGATGCCATCTGCCATACCTTAGTCACCATCTCAACATCCAGTGACTAAATTTAATTTATTCAGAGCCCTTTTCATTATTTAAAATTATCTAATTTGTTTATTAGCTAGCTGTCTGCTTCAGCAGCATCTAAGCTGTATGAGAACAGAGACTGTCTGGTTTGCTACTGTTTCTCAAGGCTGAATTATATAGAGGTTTAGTAAATATCAGTTAGACATATAATTGAATTCAGCAAAAATTGCATCCTCATTAAGTTCCAGTTTACTAGGCGCAAGCATAAACAAACATTGTATGATCAACTTTATAATGATCTATCAAACCATAGAGTCCTGACCCATCAATATATCAACATAACAAAGTAGCAAAGAACCATAGGCTCTTCATGCCTTGTCCATGGATCACATATACACATGTAAGAAGACAATTTTATTTTCTAGTTCCTCTTAGGAAGGACACAACATTTATTTAATGGGGAGAGAACTGAGACAGGTGGATATAAATGAAACGTCTCCACATTTCAAAGGGAAGAGTCTCCTTATCAACTCAGTGGAAGGAGGAGGAAGAACAAAGGAGGGACGAGGTGATGTTGGAAGCACCAGATTCAAATTTAACTAAACCTAGTAATCCCCAGTTCACTGGTAAAGATATTAAACTTACAAAATGCTTGGGTGCAGATGAATTTATGAGGAGGGCAGAAGTGGAGGCGGAATGTGGTTCAAAGTCCGGGCTTTGTGCCTGGATGGACATGCTATGGAATTGAGGCAGTGGAGTGGAGAGGCGGAGAATGTCCTGAAGTGGCAGAAAATGTGGAAGAGATTTCAGACTCTCCCCAGGCAGTGGATTTGGGCTCAGGTCATGCTGCTCCAGATCTCCTAGGAGCAAGAGGCTCAAGATGATATCTGGTCTATACACATATATTTCTTCTACCAAAATAAATATATTCTCAGTACACTATATTTCATTCACGTGTCAATATGAATAAATAGCTTGTATATATACATTATAGCCTTTTGGCTTTATACTTTTTAAACTTAAATTGTTTTAAAAGCCGATCATATAATGTTTGTTTATGCTTTTGTTATGCTTATAACTTTTCTTCCAAAGCCTCTCAGGCTATTTTAGAAATTTCAGTGTGTTTTATACATTTCATCCTGTTTTAGAAGCTCCATCCTTATGTTCTATAATTGTCACGGGGTTGTTATGATTATACCCACTTCCAATGCTTTCACAGGAAATTGTTTTCCTTCTAAAAACATGGGCCAGTGCCAGAACCTGATATAGATATACGAGTCAATGGTCAGTGTCAACTCCAGAAAGAAATGTTATGAATTTCTAACATATTGTATAAGCTAACCTTTCTGAATTGACTTATGCTGTCTTAAAAGAAAGATGCAATCATAGGGCATGCTGTGCTCTGTGACTTGTCATTACCGCAGATCAGAAGACGGAGACTGGCCAGATCTTGCACAAAGGACTGAACTGCTGTCTTCCATGTGTGGAGTGGCTAATGGATCTTTGGCTAGAGGATGACAGTAGTTAGGGATGCTGGTTGTAGCAGCATCACATCCTTAGTGTTCAGTCCTTTGGGGCTACAAAGCAGGGAAAGATGGCGGAAATATGTTTTCTGCAGCAGTAGCAGGAAGCAGTTAAGGCTTTGATTCAGTCCTAGTTTCCTCTCCTTTCAGTTCAGTTCAGTTCAGTCACTCAGTCGTGTCTGACTCTTTGTGACCCTATAGACTGCAGCACACCAGGCCTCCCTGTCTATTGCCAACTCCCAGAGTTTACTCAAACTCATGTCCATTGAGTTGGTGATGCCATCCAACCATCTCATCCACCTTCTCCTCCCTCCCTCAATCTTTCCAAGAATCAGGGTCTTTTCAAATGAGTCAGCTCTTTGCATCAGGTGGCCAAAGTACTGGAGTTTCAGCTTTAGCATCAGTCCTTCCAATGAATATTCAGGACTGATTTCCTTTAGGATGAACTGGTTGGATATCCCTGTAGTCCAAGGGACTCTCAAGAGTCTTCTCCAACACCACAGTTCAGAAGCATCAATTCTTCAGTGCTCAGCTTTCTTTATAGTTCAACTCTCACATCCATACATGACTACTGGAAAAACCATAGCTTTAACTAGACAGACTTTTTTTGGCAAAGTAATGTCTCTGCTTTTTAATATGCTGTCTAGGTTGGTCATAACTTTTCTTCCAAGGAGCAAGTGTCTTTTTTTGGTCTCCTTCTTTAAACCTGTTTCTTCATCTGTAAAATAGTGTTGCAGTCACCCCTTGGTATCCACAAGGGATTGGTTCCAGAAGCATATGCAGGTACCTAAGTGTGTGGATGTTCCAGTCCTTCATCTAAAATGGTATAGTACTGCTTGCCCTCCCAATCCACCGGTTCCACATCCCTGGATTCAACCAACCACGGAGGGAGATTTTGAAATTTCATTTGGCTGAATCCACAGATGGAAAACACCCAGATGTGGAGGGCTGACTATAAATAATACCTATCCTGCAGAGTTGTAAGGATTAAATAGCATAAAGCATTTAGCATTTAGTACTTAGGGGGCCTCTGAATAAGGAAAACTATTTCATGTTATTAGTATCATGGTCAGTGCATCAGTGATATTCATTCATTTGAAAAGGTAAATATATGGAAATAGAGGTAAAAACTCTGCTACAAGATGTAGCAGAGTTATCTACACAAAAACTACTCACATCAGAAAGATAATTCTATGTAAATGTTTTAGTTTTTGTTTCATTACTATAATTCTACAAAGTCTAGTAGGTAAACTGATTCAAATTCTCAAAATTATTCAGTTAAACTCTAATACATCATCATGATATTGATATGGTAACATCATAGCTTTATTGTGTACCACTGTTTTCCACTTCTCACCGACTCTGCTCCTCACCCTTCATTCTATTCTCTCTGTCTTGTGGAAGGCAGAATATGATTTGTATTAATAGTATGGGACTTAGGGAGACTAATGTTGAAACACAGGCAATTACTACACTTTCTGAATCTCTTTCCTCATTACAAATAGGATATTCCAGTTCAACTACTCAGTGTTGTGAAATTGACTAAGAAAATGCTTCAAGTTCTTAATGAAGGATCTACTATGTGCAGAGTAGTTAATAAATAGCTGTTTTATTAATTATTGGAATTTTTGCTGCATACAATATTCCATCTGAAAGGCAACATCTAGGCTTTCAAATGGATTATTGAATAATGCACTCAAACATCTTGAAAGTATAGCTATTATCAAGATGCAGCTTATAAACAGTATAGATGTTCACAAATTGGGCATTGCTTAGATCAGTATTTCTCAACACATGGTTCAGAGATTGCCGAGGTCTTAGAGACTCTTTTATGAGGGTATATACGATACTTTCATGGAATGTGGGAGATCAAATTCTCTTCTTAACAATGCTTGCATCATTTGTCCTTTATTCTTTCATTTTCTTATGATTTTTCTAGAGGTTACATGACATATCATAAGAGACTCAATGAAGAAGCAGGTACGGGAGATTAGCTGCTTTCTTTTAAGCCAAACTTTAGAGACATTTTCAAAAGTGTAAAACAGTGTCACGCTCCCCAATAAATTTTTGGAAACAGTTATTTTTCACAAAAAGTTATGTCAACATTTATTTATGTAATTGATTTATTCTTGATATTAATAAAATGTTTAAAAATTTCTGTGAATTTCTGATATGTAAATCATAACTTATAATAGTCTCTAATAGTATTATTTGTCTTGTGTGGTCCTTCAAAGCAGAGACCAAATCTGCAGGTTCTTTTGCATCAAATATAGTACTTGACAGGGAGTTCAATATGTTGTAGGCAGTAAACAAACACTTGCAAAATTTAAATGTTACATCTCTCTTTCGGAAATAGTATCTCATTAATTCATTTTCATTCCATGTCATAACCTTGAAATGTCTTCCTTATTGTATCATGAGGCAAGTCTAGAAGGAGCTGGAGAATTCTTAATATCAAATATTTAGTTATTCCTTCGGTTAAAAAATAAGTTCCTATAGTCAAATATAGATGTTTATTACTTAAAAACAAAATAAAACTTTTTCACTGATTCATAAGCTGACAGATTTCACACTCCATGGTGCTAATTGCCTTATTTATGTCTATTTTTCCACTTGAAACAGAAGTACTGAAGCAAATACAAGACGAGACTGAGGCTATCCTGAAAGATTGCTGATTTTCTATGTCAACTCCCATGCTCTGAAGACTCCTAGAAGAGAGCCGAGTGAGATAGAAACCTACTGAGGGCTCACATTTTTGTATTTGTCAGCAGGTTGCTGGAGTATCGCTGACAGGTAAAGCTCGTGCTCTGCCAGGGCCAGTGACAGGAAATGTGGGCCAGTGTCCAAAGCTGGGTTTAGTGCTTTGACTCAGCGACACAGTTTGATGTTGGCTGGGTATGAGGATGGAGGAACTGTTGAGGGCTAACTACAGATTTCTAAGTTTGGGGGAACAGGAGATTGGAAGGCCATCAAGAGTTAGTGACAGATGGATCAGGTTGAAACCTGGTGAGGAAGGGATGTAATGGACTCAGGTAAGGACAGCTCTGAGTGTTCAGTTGGGGACTTTTTGGCTACCTAACCTCTTAGAGTTTCCTCAGCATCAATGCATATTATTCTTCTGTAGACTTGCCTCCACTCTGTTCTCTCAGAGTAGAAGACCTCTCTGATCCCAGCTAATCTTGATTTTTTAATTACACATTTAAAATGTTTACTTCCTCCATCTTTTAAGGCCTGTTAGAGGATCCCAAATTACCCCTAGCTTCTTCCTGTGGACACTTGAGAAATGTATTAGGACACCAATTTGTCCAATTTAATATATGATGAGTGTTCTCTAGTTCCATCTATATGCAAAGATTTTAGATCATGCTTAGATTAGGAACTCCTTGAAGACAGGAAAACTGTCTCTTATGACAATCAGTGTAAAAGTCTTGAAAGCAAATGAAACCATATTCCAAATCAGGAGATCATTGTAGTGATCTTCAGAACCTGGAGCACAGGAATAAACTCTATATTGTAACGAGTATAACCTCAGACTAGGCTCAAAATAATCTCATTTATTGCAGTAGTTCCTGTAATTAATGATACCCTCCTGATTAACTGTGCTTTAATCAGTTAACTGTGTTTTTAATCAGTTTTAACTGTGTTTTAATCAGTTAACTCCTGATTAACTCTTAATCTCTCTAGTTCTCAGTTCACTCAGTTATTAAAGTAAGGGTCAAGATAATCATATAAGGCAAGGTGAAACTAATAATAATGATCATAGCTGGTACGTATTGATTATTTACTATATCACAGGCATTGTGTTACCCATATATATTATCTTACTTTCTTAACAGCAATCCTTTGAAGTAGATATCTTTTTCACTCCCACTTTACAGATGAGAAAACAGGCTCAGTGCCCAGGTTCACAAGCTAGTAGGTGTTACATCTGACTTTGAATGTGAATCGATCAAACTTCCAAGCCTTTGCCCTTATCCACTAAGCCACTGTTTTCTTCTTTCCACTTCTTATCCACTAAGCCACCATTTTGCTTCTTTCTAAAATTTTCAAGTTTGAAACAACAACCAGAAATGATAATGAGCAGGGTCATGGTGATTTCTTCTCCCCCTGCCAAAATCAAACTACTGAAGAGTTAACCTGAATAAAAAATTGAACAGGGCTGATTCTCGATTTTAGTTAATCTTCCAGCATGTTGAGAACCCAGTCCTGTAACTGAGGAAGATGGGCACTGTGGGGAGGTCAGGAATCACAAGGGTGTGTTATAGGCTCCCTGTAGTGGCAAGCTGCCACTGTTCCTGCCTCTAGTTAGAGCTTTTGAGTCACAGAGATGAAAGTGCCACGGACATGATGGGGGCCACAGTGCTGGTCTGATGTTTAGGCGGGTGCATTGGTGACTGGGGGCTGTTGCACTGGGAACATTCCCTAAGAGTTAAGCTATTGGATTTTGGCTAATGATAACTACTACTGCAGAGGAGTCTGACCTCTGTGTCAAAGGAATAAGTTTAGAAAACTATACTTTTCTTCCCCAGATAAATTCAAGTTCCTGAGCATCTCCTAGGGGCCAGTTAGTGCGGTGGGCATTGCACACAAAAACTCAACAAGTTGTCAAGTGTGCCTGCAGGAGCCGTGGGGGAGGAGACAGATACATCACACAGTGTGGGGAGTGCCCTGCTGAAGGAAGCACAGTGTACTGAGAGCACAGAATAGGCTGAACTTAAAAAGAGTTTCAAGGAGGAGTTAAACTTATGGATGAAGGTCCCTAATAGAGCCCCTGAATTCACTTTCCAGATACTCATCATTGTAGTAGATTGTAATCCAGCACAACAATTTTTATGCTGCTCTATAAAAGAGAGGTTGATGGATGGACAGAGGCAGTTGGGAACTGAAAAATAAGCCATCAAAACAAAGCAGATTCCCTAGGGTCTTATGAGTGTCTATTGAAGACTTTCTATTGCGAACAATGCATTTTCAGAAACTAGGTCACAAAACATTTATGACAAGACTTTTGATATAAAGATGACAAGAGTGTAGAAATGAAATACATATTTTATTATCTTGTACCTGTTACTCTCTCTGCTACAAGATGTACCAAATTTAAGACAGTTCCAGGTAAGCCTGATAGCTCCCCTCTGCAAATCAAATAGGGGCCAAGATTAATGATATTCAGTTCAGTTCAGTTGCTCAGTCGTGTCTGACTCCTTGCGACCCTTTTTTTCTATTGTCTTGAAGACTTTGTATAAGACTGAAATGACCTGTTCATTCAATTCAGTTCGGTTCAGTTCAATTCAGTTGCTCAGTTGTATCCGACTCTTTGTGACCCCATGAATCGCAGCATGCCAGGCCTCCCTGTCCATCACCAACTCCCAGAGTCTACTCAAACTCATGTCCATCGAGTCGGTGATGCCATCCAGTCATCTCATCCTCTGTCGTCCCCTTTTCCTCCTGCCCCCAATCCCTCCCAGCGTCAGTATCTTTTCTAATGAGTCAACTCTTCGCATCAGGTGCCCAAAGTATTGGAGTTTCAGCTTCAGCATCAATCCTTCCAATGAACACTCAGGACTAATCTCCTTTAGGATGGAGTGGTTGGATTTCCTTGCAGTCCAAGGGACTCTCAAGAGTCTTCTCCAACACCGCTGTTCAAAAGCATCAATTCTTTGGTGCTCAGCTTTCTTCACAGTCCAACTCTCACATCCATACATGACCACTGGAAAAACCATAGCCTTGACCAGACGGACCTTTGTTGGCAATGTAATGTCTCTGCTTTTTAATATGCTATCTAGGTTGGTCATAACTTTCCTTTCAAGAAGCAAGCATCTTTTAATTTCATTGCTACAGTCACCATCTGCAGTGATTTTGGACCCCCCCCCCAAAAAAAAATAAACTCTGACACTGTTTCCACTGTTTCCCCATCTATTTCCCATGAAGTGATGGGACCAGATGCCATGATCTTAGTTTTATCATCTTTAATATGTAGTGTCCAACATTGTCTTGGGCATGGATGTCTGACCAGTGTGTGTAGAAAGAGCATGGAAGACTTATATAAGAGGATTTTACAGGATAGGCTGGACAGGAAGTGGTACAGATTGCCTCTGGTCACATTTAGTCACTGGGCTACTACTAAGTGGCCAAGAGCAGCTGGGAAAGACAATTCAGCTATGAGCCCAGGAAGAAGAAATGGTTTGTGCTGCAACAATGAATGGGGGATTGGAGGACTAAGGCCAAGAAGCATTTTGAAGATCCACCTGGAAAGAAGAAGTTGAAAGAATGCAAACAAGTTACCTTCTGTTGAAATAGTTTGAGTTGTCTTTCACGTCTCCCAGGGAATAAGGCTGAGTCACAATGCAGCAAACACTTCTGGATCTTGCAAGTGGATTTTGTAAACCGAACTCTCCTGGAAATCTGTGTATCTATATGCAATTTACACCTCTGATGTCACCTATGAATACTTTATAGTGCATTCTGATTATTATACTTTTTATGACATCATGTTCAAATGTCACCAGCTCTTAATGATGATAATAATAATAATACAGAGCTGATGAATTGAGTTTAAATTAATTTTTTTAACAAAGCTATCAAGTAGGTACTATCATTATAAGGATTTTGCAGATGAGAAAACTGAGGCTTTGTTGTTGTTTAGTCACTAAGTCATATCTGACTCTTTTTTGACCCTATGGACTGCAGCTCCCCAGGCTCCTCTGCCCATGGGATTTTCTAGGCAAGAATACTGGAGTGGGTTTCCATTTCCTTCTCCAGGGCATCTTCCTGACTCAGGGATCAAGCTCATGTCATCTGTATTGGCAGGCAGGTTCTTTACCACTGAGTCACCAGGGAAACCCTGAAATGAATTATGAGCAATTAATACAAATCAGTGAATGTTACTCTCCTGCTTAAAAATTTAGTGACTTCCTATTGAGATCAGAATAATTTAACCTCCCTGCTTAGACCTGTATGTATTCTATAATATGGCTCATGTTATGTCTCTTTTTTCTTTCCTTCTTTCACTATGCTTTAGTCTCAGGGGCCTTATTTTTGTTTCAACCCCCAATTAATCTTTTTTAAGAGCCTCAGGAGTTTCTATTCCCCTGGTCCCAGATGCTCAAATGTATAGACAGTTTTTGTCAGTCTGGTTGCAGATCAAATTCCATCTCTTAAAAGAGGCCTTTCCTGACCATCTTATTTAAATTAGTATTTTCCTCCTCAGAGTCATTCACTTTCTTCTTTCCCTGTATCATTTTCTTCGTGGAAGTTGTCATTTTCTGGAATTACTTTGATAATGAATTCTATCTGTAGTCTCTTCCTCTAGGTTGTAAACTCTACAAGAATGATGTCCATGGCTTTCGCTTATAGCTGTGTTCCCAGAGTCTAGAGCAGTATGTAGCACAAAGGACAGAGTAAATACCGTTGAGTGAATGAATAAAAGAGTAACTGACCCAAGTTACAAGATTAGCAAGAGCTGGTATTCAAACTTAGTTCTTTCTGATATCAAACCAGCTTGTAATCATCTACTATAATGTCTCATAGGCACTCAATAAACACTGTTGATTGGACCTGCAGCAATGTTCTCAGAGACAATAGATGAGGACTTGATAGATCTCAACTCCCATTAGTGACCTCAGGTCAGGATGCCTCCCCCCGCCCCGCCCCAACCCCACCATTGCATGCTCTGTCATTTGTGACAAGCTCCACAACCCTCCAAGTCTGAGTTTCTCTGTCTATAAAAAGTTATAACATACCAGCTATACTTTTTGTGAGTCTTAAATGAAATAAGCATACGAAAAGTTCATCAAAGACCTAAAACATGGCATGACATTTGTTTTTGTCAGAAAGAAAAAGAAAAATACACATTTTCTTCCTGAGTCCTATCTTTGCAGTGTTCTTGTTTTTGTTTTTAAATTTGCCCCCAATTTTATTGGGATGTAATTAACATACAGCACTGTATACGTTTAAGGTTTACAGCATAATGATTTGACTTACACACATCATGAAATAATTACCACAGTAACTTTAGTGAACATCTATCATCTTACATATACACAATTAAAGAAATATAACAAAGGTTCTTTTTTTTCCTTGTGATGAGAACTCCTAGGATTTATCTTCATATATAACATTAATTATTTTTATCATATTGTACATTACATCTCTAGTATTTCTTTTATAACTGGAAGATTGTTCCTTTTGACCACTTTCTTTCTTTTTTTTTTTTTTTCTTTTGACCACTTTCACCCAATTACTCCTTCAGTTATCTCCTGCCTCTGCTGCTGCAGCTGCTAAGTCGCTTCAGTCGTGTCTGAGTCGATGTGATCCCATAGACGGCAGCCCACCAGGCTCCGCCGTCCCTGGGAGTCTCTAGGCAAGAATACTACAGTGGGTTTCCATTTCCTTCTCCAATACATGAAAGTGAAAAGTGAAAGTGAAGTCGCTCCATCGTGTCTGACTCTTCGCGACCCCATAGACTGCAGCCTACCAGGCTCCTCTGCCCACGGGATTTTCCAGGCAAGAGTACTGGAGTGGGTTGCCATTGCCTTCTCCATCTCCTGCCTCTAGTAACTACATATCTGGTCTATTTTTCAATGAGTATGTTTGTTTATTTATTTTTGAAATATAATTAACCTACAGTACTGTATTAGTTCCTTTTACACAACATAGAGATTCAATGTCTCTATATATTTTAAAAAGATTACAATGATAAATCTAGTTACCATCTGTCACTATACAAAGATATTATATAATTACTGACCATATTCCTTACACGGTGCATTTCACCCCTGTAAATCACTTGTTTTGTAATTGAAAGTTTGTCCCTCTTAATCTCTCTCACTTATTTTTTTCCTGCCCCCAAACTCCTCCCTTCTGGCAACCACATATTTTTTCTCTGTATCTATGACTCTGTTCTTATTTAGTTATATTTTTTCATTTGTCTTATTTTTCAGATTCCACATATAAGTGAAATGATACAGTACCTGTCTTCCTCTGTCTGACTTATTTCACTTAGCATAATACCCTCTAGGTCCATCCATGTTGTAAATGACAACTTGATTCTTTTATAGGCTGAGTAATATTCCAATATATATCACATCTTCTTTATCCATTTATCTATTAATGGGGATTTAGGTTGCTTTCATATCTTGGTTGTTTTAAATATTGCTTTAGTGAATAATGAGGTATGCATACCTTTTCAAATTAGTGTTTCTGTTGTGTTTTGAAAAATTACTCAGGAGTGGAACTGCTGGATCTGCAGTAGCTTTATTTTTAATTTTTTGAGAAATCACCATACAGCTTTCCATATCAGTTCAGTTCAGTCACTCAGTCATGTCTGACTCTTTGCAATCCCATGAACCGCAGCACGCCAGGCCTCCCTATCCATCACCAACTCCCGGAGTCCACCCAAACCCATGTCTATCGAGTTGATGATGCCATCCAACCATCTCATCCTCTGCCGTCCCCTTCTCCTCCTGCCCTCAATCTTTCCCAGCATTAGGGTCTTTTCCAATGAGTCAGCTCTTCGCATGAGGTGGCCAAAGTATTGGAGTTTCAACTTCAACATCAGTCCTTCCAGTGAACACCCAGAACTGATCTCCTTTAGGATGGACTGGTTGGATCTCCTTGCAGTCCAAGGGACTCTCAAAAGTCTTCTCCAACACCACAGTTCAAAAGCATCATTTCTTCGGCACTCAGTTTTCTTCACAGTCCAACTCTCACATCCATACGTGACCACTGGAAAAATCATAGCCTTGACTAGATGGACCTTTGTTGGCAAAGTAATGTCTCTACTTTTTAATATGCTATCTAGGTTGGTCACAACTTTCCTTCCAAGGAGTAAGCGTCTTTTAATTTCATGGCTGCAATCACCTTCTGCAGTGATTTTGGAGCCCATAAAAACAGTCAGCCACTGTTTCCCCTGTTTCCCCATCTATTTCCCATGAAGTGATGGGACCGAATGCCATGATCTTAGTTTTCTGAATGTTGAGCTTTAAGCCAATTTTTTCACTCTCTTCTTTCACTTTCATCAAGAGGCTCTTTAGTTCTTCTTCACTTTCTGCCATAAGGGTGGTGTCATCTGCATATCTGAGGTTATTGATATTTCTCCCGGCAATCTTGATTCCAGCTTGTGCTTCCTCCAGCCCAGCATTTCTCATGATGTACTCTGCATATAAGTTAAATAAGCAGGGTGACAATATACAGCCTTGACGTACTCATTTTCCTATTTGGAATCAGTCTGTTGGTCCATGTCCAGTTCTAACTGTTGTTTCCTGACCTGCATACAGATTTTTCAAGAGGTAGGTCAGGTGGTCTGGTATGCCCGTCTCAGAATTTTCCACAGTTTATTGTGATCCACACAGTCAAAGGCTTTGGCATAGTCAATAAAGCAGAAATAGATGCTTTCCATAATGACTGCACAAATTTACCACTTTCCATATACAGTGCACAAAGAGTGCTTTTTCTTTACATCCTTGCCAATACTTCCTATCTGTTGTCTTTTTGATAACTACCATTTTAAAAGGCGTGAGGTTATGTAATATTGTGGTTTTGATTTGTATTTCTCTAATGATTAGTTATGCTGAGTATCTTTTTATGTGCCTATTCAGGTCTTCTGTCATTTAATTAGGTTGTTTTTTAATTTTGAGTTGTATGAATTATTTTTATATTTAGCATATTAACCCCTTATTGATAAATATCTTCTATGGAGTAGGCAGCCTTTCATTTTGTTGATAATTTTCTCTGCTGTGTACAACTTTTTACTTTGATGTAGTCCCATTTGTCTATTTTTTCTTTTGTTTCCTTTGCCTAAGGAACCATATCCAAAAAGTATTGCTAAGACCCATGTCAAAGAACTATGTTTGTCTAAGAAAACATGCCCGTGTTTTCTTCTAGAAAATTTTTTGGTTTCAAGTGTTAGATTTAAGTCTCTAATCCATTTTGAGTTTACTTTTCTATATGATGTGAAGAAGTAGTCCAACTTGATTCTTTTGCCTGTAGCTGTCCAGTTTTCCCAACACTGTTTATTGAAGAGGCTGTCTTTCCCCTGTTGTATATTCTTGCCTCCTTTGTCATTAATGAATTGACCATATAAATGTGAGTTCACTTATGGGCTATCTGTTTGTTCTACTAATCTCTTTGCTTTCCTGCCAGTGCCATACCATCTTGATTACTATGGCTTTGTACTATAGTCTGAAGTCAGGGACTGTGATACTTCCAACTTTGTACTTCTGCAAGATTGTTTTGGCTATTTGGAGTTGTTAAAATTTCCATACAAATTTTGGAACCATTTGTTCCAGTTCTGTGAAAAATGGCATTGGTATTTTGGTAAGAATTGCTTTATTGTCTGTAGTATGCCAATGTAGAATTGCCTTGGGCAGTAGGGTTATTTTAACACTATTAATTCTTCCAATTCATGAGTACAGTATATCTTTCCATCTGCTTGTGTGATTTCCAATTTCTTTTATCAGTGTTGTATAATTTTCCAAGTACAGGCCTCGTATATCCTTAGATTTATTCCCAAGTATTTTATTCTTTTTGATGTGATTATAAATGAGATTGTTTTTCTTAATTTATGTTTTGAATGTTCATTTTTAGTGTATAGAAATGCAACATATCTCTTTATGTTAATTTTGTGTTCTGCAACTTTAACAATTTCATTGATTAGTTTTAGTTGTTTTTTGGTGTCATCTTTAGGATTGTCTGTGTATAGTATTGTCATCAGTAGACAGTGATAATTTTACTCCCTTCTTTTCAATTTAGATTCATTTTATTTCTTTTTCTAGTCTGATTATTGTGGCTAGGTCTACCAATACTATGTTGAATAAAAGGGTGCAACTGGGTGTCCTTATCTTGTTCCTGGTCTTAGAGGAAATGCTTTTAGCTTTTGACCATAGAATTTGATGTTTGCCCTGAGCTTGCCTTATGTGTCTTTTATCGTGTTATGGTGTATTCCTTCTAGTGGAGTAGGAAATGGAAACCCATTCCAGTGTTCTTGCCTAGAAAATTTCATGGACAGAGGAGAGTAGCAGTCTAGAGTCCATGGGATCACAAAGAGTTTGATGTGACTGAGCATGCGAGCATGCACATGTTCCTTCTCTACCCACTTTGCTGAGAGTTTTTATCACAAATTGATGTTGAATTTTGTCAAAAGCTTTTTCTGCATCTATTGCCATGATCATATGATTTTGATCCTTCAGTTTGTTAAAGTCATGTATTGCATTGATTGATTTGTATATTGAAGCATCCTTGCATCCTTAAGGTAAATATGATTTGATTGTGGTTTGCATGCATGCTAAGTCACTTCAGGTGTGTCCAAACCTATGAAACTCTATGGACTGTAGCCCACCAGGCTTTGCCATCCATGGGATTCTCCAGGTAAGAATACTAGGGTGGGTTGCCATGTCCTCCTCCAGGGGATCTTCCTGACCCAGGGATCAAGACCTGTGTCTCTTATGTCTCTTGCATTGGCAGGCAGGTTCTTTACCACTAGTGCCAACTGGGAAGCCTTGATTGTGGTGTATAATCCTTTTAATGTATTGTTGAGTTCTGCCTGTTAATATTTTTTGAGGATTTAAACATCCATAATATCAGTGGTATTCATCACTGATGAATAGCCAACATTCATCAGTGATATTGGCTTGTAATTTTCTATTTTTATGATACCTTTGTCTGGTTTTGCTATCAGGTTGATACTGGCTTTGTAGAATGAATATGAAAGCATTCTCTCCTCTTCAACTTTTTTGGAATCGTTTGTAAGGATATACGTTAAATCTTTTGTAAATGTTTGGTGGAATTCACCTGTGAAGCTGTCTGGTTCTAGACTTTTGTTTGTTGGGAGGTGTTTTGTTTTACTTAACTGATTCAATTTCATTACCAGTAGTTGCTCTGCTCATATTTCTATTTCTTTCTGAATCAGACTTGGAAGATTGTACATTTCTAGGAATTTGTTTCTTCTAAGTTGTTCACTTTATTGACATATATAGTAATCTTTTATGATCTTTTGATTTCTGCAGTGTCAGACGTAAATTTTCCTTTTTCATTTAGGATTTTATTGATTTGGGCTCTCTCACTCTCTTTTTTTCTTGAAGTGTCTGATTTTTTTTCCTTGATGACTAATGGTTTATGAACTTTGCTTAACTTTTCAAAGAATCAGCTCTTAGTTCATTTAGTCCATTGTTTTCTAATTTTTAGTCTACTTTATTTTTGCTCTGATCTTGATAATTTCCTCCCTTCCACTAACTTTGGAGTTTTGTTTGTTCTTCTTTTTCTAGTTCCTTTATATGTAAGGTTAGGTTGTTTATTGGAGACTTTTCTTGTTTCCAAGATAGGCTTGTACCATTATAAACTTCTCCCTTAAAACCACTTTTGCAGTTTCCCATAGATTTTGATTGTTGTATTTTTATTTATATTTGGTTCCATGTATTTTTAATTTACTTTTTATTTCTTTAGTGACCCATCGGGATTTAGTGACCAGTGGATTTAGTGACCCACTGATTGTTTGGTAGCATAGTGTTTAGCCTCCGTATGTTTGTGTTTCTGCAATTGTTTGCTAGTATCATAGCTTTGTAGTCAGAAAAGATGCTTCATATGATTCAAAACTTCTTAAATATACTGAGACTTGTTTTATGGTTACCATGTGACCCACTCTTGGAAATGATCCATGTGCACTTGTAAGCACTGTGTGTTCTGCTGCTTTTGGATGGAATGTTCTATCTCTATATAATAACTCCATTTAGGTTAATGCATCATATAAAACCATTTTTTCCTTATTGAGTTTTTTTTTCTTGATTACCTGTCCATTGATGTAAATAGAGTATTAATCCCCTACTATTAAGTGAAGAGGCACTAAAGAGCCTCTTGATGAAGGTGAAAAAGGAGAGTGAAAAAGCTGGCTTAAAACTCAACATTCAAAAAACTAAGATCATGGCATCTGGTCCCATAGCTTCATGGCAAATATATGGGGAAACAATGGAAACAGTGACAGTCTTTCTTTTCTTGGGCTCCAAAATCACTGTGAATGGTGACTGCAGCCATGGAATTAAGGGATGCTTGCTCCTTGGAAGAAAAGCTATGACCAACCTAGACAGCATATAAAAAGCAGAGACATTGCTTTGTCAACAAAGCTCTCTCTAGTCAAGCTATGGTTTTTCCAGTAGTCATGTATGGATGTGAGAGTTGGATCATAAAGAAAGCTGAGTGCCGAAGAATTGATGCTTTTGAACTGCAGGGTTGGAGAAGACTCTTGAGAGTCCCTTGGACTTCAAGAAGATCAAACCAGTCAATCCTAAAGGAAATCAGTCCTGAACATTCATTGGAAGGACTGATGCTGAAGCTGAAGCTCCAATACTTTGTCTACCTGATGTGAAAATACCCTGATCCTGGGAAAGATTGAACGCAGGAGGAGAAGGGGACAAGACGAGATGGTTGGATAGCATCACCAACTCAATGGACATGCGTTTGAGCAAGCTCCAGGAGATGGTGAAGGACAGGGAAGCCTGGAGTGCTGCAGTCCATGGGGTCACAAAGAGTTGGACACACCTGAGCGACTGAACGATGAATGACAATGCTGACTATTATTGTGTCTCAATCCCGTGTTCTTACCTGGGAAAAGACATGGACAGAGGAGCCTGGTGGGCTACAATCCACGGGGCAACAAAGAGTCAGACATGACTTAGTGACTAAACAACAAAAACAACTATTATTGTATTACTTCCAATTTTTCTCTTTATGTCTGTTAATATATGCTTTATGTATTTAGGTGCTTCTATGTTGGTCCCTATCATATTTACAATTGTTATGCTTTC
Organism: Cervus canadensis; assembly: GCF_019320065.1. Classification (NCBI taxonomy): domain Eukaryota; kingdom Metazoa; phylum Chordata; class Mammalia; order Artiodactyla; family Cervidae; genus Cervus; species Cervus canadensis. Next base: position 18,301,039 of record NC_057396.1, read on the forward strand.
TTCTTGGATTGACCCCTTAATATTTTGTAATATTTTGTGGAGTGTTTTTATGTGGTATGGAAGAAGTGGTGGTTAGAGAAGAGAAGCAGGTAGGAAGGGAAACCCAGAGTTATGTTTGACAATGCTATGCCAAACTTGTGTTCTAAGAATGAGCTTGAGTATCATCTTGTCACAGCAGTCACTTTAGCAGATACTGGGACAGAATAAACTACATGCATTTAAATTTATTTTTTACTTCCAGTTTCTGGGAATAAATCTGCCCAAGTGAAAATTAGTTTTCCTAGGAACTTGACCCCACTAGTGATTCATTCCATAGTTCAGAGGCCTCCAAGTTCCAGGATGCAGATATAATTACTCTCAGTAGGGACATATAATGGGAGTGTAGATAGTGTTTTGTGACATCAGATTTTAGTTTACTACCACACAGCTTAAAATGAGTTTGTAATAGCAGTAGTGTTCAGGGGTGGAAGAGTTTTATTTTAAGTTTCTCTAGAGATTATTTGAAGACTTCAGTATTTGGATTATTTTTTGTTACTCTGTTACAAGTTCAAGAATAAACAAGCAAGATGAATGATACTTGCTTTAAATAGGTGCTTAACATGTTTTCCTGTATTTTAAGGAGAAGTGGGCACTGTCTTGAGTGATTTTAATTTCTCACTTATAAAGGACACGATGAAGTGCTTATCTAAGCTCAGGTAGCTATTTTGTGGCAGAGTTGGAACTAAAACTCAGGCCTCTGACTCTCAGAGCAGTGCTCTGGCTGCAAAATATATTTAACTATGTATATGGTGGAAAAGTGTCACATTTTTGAGCTTTGGACTTGTTGCCTTCTATCTTATGTCACATGCTGCTCTTCAATTTAATGCCAACTCCAGCTGAAAGTATCTAGATCTGTGTCTTATAAGCTTATGTGCAGTTCCCTCTCCCCTATTCATTGTAGGTGCACAGTTTTGCTTGCAGAAGTGTTCAGAAGTCTTTTGGATCTACTGAAGTTCTCATAAGCTTTAGCAGACCTTACATTTGGAATGTAAGTAGAAAATATAAGTCTCTCCATAGATGCGTTTTTTATTTTAATGAGGCCATAAATTTTAAAGAATGCCTTTGTATTTTTTTCTAACCTTGAGTTAATAATATGTTTAAATTATTTCCTAGGTAGACTCTTTTCTCCATCAAGAATCAAGAGACTAATAATTTTAATTTAAAAAGTTTAATGGTAGTAAAATACACAAACTGTGAAATTTACCACTTCTACCATTTTAAGCATACAGTCTAATAGTGTTAAGTATATTCATACTGTTGTATAATCAAACTTAGAATTTTTTCATCTTGCAAAACAAGCTCTATACCCATTAAACAACACCTCCCATTTTGCCATCTCACAAGCCCCTGGCAACCACTATATTACATTATGTATCTATGAATTTGACTACTCTAGGTACCTCATATAAGTGGAATTATACAGTATTTGACTTTTTGTGACTGGCTTATTTCACTTAGTATAATGACATCAAGGTCCATCTATGTTGTAGCATGTGTCAGAATTTCCTGCCTAAGACTGAATAATATTCTTCTGTCTGTATATACCACATTTTGTTTATCCATTCATCCTCCAATGAACACGTGGGTTGCTTTCACTTTTTGGCTGTTGTGAATGATGCTTCTATAAACACGAATGTATAAATGTCTCTTCAAGGCTCTGCTTTCGGTTCTCTTGGTTGTATATTTGGAAGTGGAATTGCTGAATCATAGATAATTCTATTTTTATTTTTCTAAGAAACTGCTCTACTTTTTCCATAGTGGCTGTACCATTTTACATTTCCACCAACAGTACACAAGGATTTCAATTTTTATACATCCTAATCAGCAGTCTTTGTATGTTTTGAAAGTAGTCATTCTAATGAGTATGGGGTACCTCTTTGTAGGTTTGATTGTATTTCTCTAATGATTAGTTTGAACACCTTGTCATATGCTTTTGTCCATTTGTATATCATATATATGGAGAAATATCTATTCAAGTCCTCTGTCCATTTTAAAATCTGGTTTTTATTTTTTATGTTGACATTCTAAATATTAAGATTTCAGATATATAATTTGCAAGTCATATGTTAGACATACAATTTGCAAATGTTTTCTCCACTCTTAGATTGCTGTTTCAATCTGTTGATTGTGTTGCTTGAGGCACAGAAGTTTTAAATTTTGGTGTAGTCCAGTTTTTTTTTTTTTTCTTTTGTGGCCTATGCTTTGGTGTAATATCTATGAAATCATTGTCAAATCCAGTTAAGCTTTCCCCCTATGTTCTTTTCCAGAGTTTATAGCTTTAGCTCTTAGTTTAAGTCTTTGCTCAATTTTGAGTTAACTTTTGTATGTGATATAAGGTAAGCGTCTAACTTCAGCCTTTTGTACATGGACATCCTGTTTTCCCAAAACCATTTGTTGGAGAGAGTAGCTTTTCCCCATTGAATTGTCTTGGAACCCTTGTAGAAAATCACTTGACCACACATGTGAGGGTTTTATCTGGGTTTTCTGTTCCATTGATCTATATGTCTGTCTTACGCCAGTACCACAGTTTTGATTACTGCAGCTTCGTGGTGGTGGTGGTTTAGTCGCTAAGTCATGTCCGACTCTTGCAATCCCACGGACTGTAGCCCACCGGGCTCCTCTCTCCATGGAATTCTCTAGGCAAGAATACTGGAGTAGCCTTGTAATAAACTTTGAAATTGGAGACTTCCATCTTTGCTCTTCTTCAAGATTTTTGGCTCTTCAGGGTTTGTTGAGGTTCAACATGAATTTTAAGATGGATTTTTCTATTTCTACAAAAATTGACTTGGGGATTTTGATAGAAATGTTATTAAACCTGTAAATTGTTTGGGGTAATATTAATATCTTAACAGTATTAAGCCTTCCAATCAACGAACACAGGTTGTCTTTTCAGTTATTTGTGTCTTTAATTTGTTTCAGTAATATTTTGTAGTTTTCGCTGTATAATTCTTTTGCTCCCTTGGTTATATGTACTCCTAAATATTTTACTCTTTTTTGTGCAGTTGTAAATTGAATTGCTTTCTTTTGGGATCATTAATTGTTAGTACATAGGAATGCAGCTTGTTTTTGTATGTTGATTTTGTATCTTGAAATTTGCTCAATTTGTTTCTTATTTAATTTTTGTGGAGTCTTTGGGGTTTTCTACGTATAAGATCATGTGGTCTGCAAACAGATAATTTTATTTCTTCCTTTCCAATTTTCATGCCTTATATTTACTGTTTTCCTTTTCTAGTTGCTCTGCCCAGAACTTCCAGTACTATGATGAATGAAGAGGTGAAAGTGGAGATCTTTTTTACTGAAAATTATCTATGTCAAAGGGAATATGAATATATAGCAAACTGATTTCAAAGGAAAATGTTGAAGCTGATAAAAGTCAGGAAAAGGATTTCTGTAGGGCTATTTTTACACTCTTGGGTTGTTTTTCACTCTCTCTTGTACATGGACAGGAACAGTGACCTAAGCCACAATCACATTAGACAAATATTCCTGGATAAACAGATGCTAATCTAGGCACCAAAGATTTAGGGGAAAAAATGGCAAGGTCCCTGATTTCATGGAGCTTATAGTCTAGTTTGGGTGTATGTGGCTTCCCAAGTGGCACTAGTGGTAAAGAACCTGCCTATCAATGCAGGAGACATAAGAGATGTGGGTTCGATCCCTGAATTTGGAAGATTTCCTGGAGGAGGGCATGGCAACCCATTCCAGTATTCTTGCCTGGGGAATTCCATGGACAGAGGGTCCTCACAGGCTATAGTCCATAGAGCTGCAAAGAGATGGACAGGACTGAAGTGACTTAGCACACATGCATGTGTATGAAGAATAAACTATAATCAAATAAACAAGAAGAAAAATTTTGAAAGCGGTAAGTCCTATAGACAATGTAGAGCAGAGTTGTTAGGTAGTGACTAGCAGATAGTTAAGGATATCTTATCTGAAAAGGTTACACTTGAGTGATCTTGATGTAAATGAGAAGTATGCAGCCATGTGAGGACCTGGGAACAGTGCTCTAGACAGAGGAAACATCACTGCGTGACTCTGTGGCAGGAGCAAGTTTGTTGTGCTCAAGCAAGAGAAAGAAGGCCAGGGAGGATGGGGCAGAGAGAGTGAGGACACAGTCATAGGAGATGAAGTCTGAAAGGTTACCTGGAGCCGGGTCATACAGGTTCCTATGATTCAAGTTAAGGATTTATTCTTAGAGTGATGTGATCCAATCTACATTTTAAAGGCATTTCAGATTTAACTTTGTGCTGCTATACAGGGACTGAGTATGAGAATAACGGGCTGTATGTGTTTTGTTTTCAAGCTGTCTTTACCTTGCACCCACTGGTTTGTCACTCACTGGGCACAGTAAATCCTGCACCAGACAGAGGCTTGCCTTATTTTCTCATATCAGGTGCTAGCCAAGCTCTCTACGGCTACTGGGATGGCCAGGGGAGAAGAGAGTGAACAGAGAAAGTGAAGAGGGAAAACCAGAGCTGTATTCTTGGATGTTGGGACTTTGACTGGAGGTAAACATAGAGTCAACACAACCAGCACCTCCTCTTTATACTTTCCTTCAGTCTCTACCATCAGGACCATTCCAAGTGCATCATAGACTTTCCTTGCCTGAAAGCAAGCCAGAACTGCTGGGCAGATATTGCCCCTGGGAGCACTCTTTTGCCAATGATGGGGGCGGGGGGAGGGGGATGGGGGTGGGGGAGGGTCCCAACATAAATATTCCAATTTCATTTCTCTTCAGGTAGAAAAACTCAGATGTGTTCTATACAGTTTTCTAGAATTCCCCAGTAGGATTAAGTCCCAGTTGCCCATAACAGAGTCTTGCTTGATAATGCACCATTTACTGGCCTTATCCCTCTGTCTCATTTCTTATTATCAATGCTTCCTGTTGTCACCTCCCAAACAAATTACTTACCCTCATATTCTTGTCTCAAATTCTGCTTATGGGGGTAACCCAGTTGTTGTCATTGTTGTTTCAGTCATGTCTGACTCTTTGTGACCCCATGAACTTCTGCATGCTAGGCTCCTCTGACCTCCACTATTACCCAGAGTTTGCTCAAATTCATGTCCATTGAGTCAGATTGGTGATGCTATCTATCTCATCTTCTGCCACCACTTTGCCTTCAATCTTTCCAACATTGAAGTCTTTTCCAATGAGTTGACTCTTCACATAAGGTGGCCAAAGTATTGGAGCTTAGGCTTCAGCATCAGTCCCTCCAATTCAGGGTTGATTTTCCTTAGGATTGACTGGTTTGATTGCTTTCTGTCCAAGGAAGTCTCAAGAGTCTTCTACAACACCACAGTTTGAAAGCATCAATTCTTCATACCTCAGCCTTCTTTATGGTTCAACTCTTACATCCATACATTACTATTGGAAAAACCATAGCTTTGACTATGTGGGCCTTTGTTGACAAAATGATGTGTATGATTTTAATATGCTGTCTAGGTTTGTCAAAACTCTTCTTCCAAGGAGTCAGCATCTTTTAATTTCATAGCTGCAGTAGTAACTGTTTGCAGCAATTTTGGAGCCCAAGAAAAGAAAACCTGTCATTCCTTTGGCTTTTTTCCCTTCTATTTGCCATGAAGTGATGGGACCAGATGCCATGACCTTAGTTATTTTCATGTTGAATTTCAAGCTAGTTTTTTCATTCTCTTCTTTCACCCTCATTAAGAGGCTCTTTAGTTCCTCTTCACTTTCTGCCATTAAAATAGTATCATCTGCATATCTAAGGTTGTTGATATTTCTCCTGACAATCTTGATTCCAGCTTGTGATTCATCCAACCCAGCATTTTGCATGATGTACTTGGTGCAGAAGTTAAATAAGCAGGGTGACAATATACAGTCTTGACGTGCTCCTTTCCCAATTTTGAACCAGTCTGTTGTTTCATGTTTGGTTCTAACTGTTGTTTCTTGACCTGCATACAAGTTTCTTAAGAGACAGGTAAGATGGCCTGGTACTCCCATCTCTTTAAGAATTTCCCACAATTTGTTGGGATCCACGCAGTCAAAGGCTTTAGTGTAGGCAATGAAGCAGAAATAGATGTTTTTCTGGAACTCCCTTACTTTCTCCATGATCCAATGAATGTTGGCAATTTGATCTCTGGTTCCTCTGCTGTTTGAAACCCAGCTTGTACATCTGGAAATTCTCAGTTCATGTACTGCTTAAGAGTAGCTTGAAGGATTTTGAGCATAACCTTAATAGCATGTGAAATAAGTGCAACTGTATGGTAGTTTGAACATTCTTTGGCATTCCCCTTCTTTGGGATTGGAATGAAAACTGACTTTTTCCAGTCCTGTGGCCACTGCTGAGTGTTCCAAATTTACTGACACATTCAGTGTAGCACTTTAACAACATCATCTTTTAGGAATTTAAATAGATCAGTTGGAATTCTATCAACTCCACTGGACTTGTTTGTAATAATGTTTCCTAAGGCCCACTTGGCCTCACACTCCAGGATGTCTGGCTCTAGGTGAGTGACTACACCATCATGGTTATCCAGTCTTTAAGACCTTTTTTTGTATAGTTCTTCAGTGTTTTCTGGCCACCTCTTCTTAATCTCTTCTGCTTCTGTTATGTCCTTAATATTTCTGTTTTTTATTATGTCCATCCTTGTTTGAAATGTTCCCTTGATATCTCTAGTTTTCTTGAAGCGATCTCTAGTCTTTCCCATTCTATTGTTTTCCTCTCTGTCTTTGCATTGTTCATTTAAAGAGGCCTTCTTATCTCTCCTTGCTATTCTCTAAAACTGCATTCAGTTGGGTATATCCTATTACAACATAGGGTATCTAGCCAAAATCCTGCTAATGATTATTCTATTGGCTACTGGGATTGTGTCAGAGTATCCTTTTATTGAGTGATTCATAAACCTGTTTCTATGGGTTTCTAAACATAGAAGCCCACATGAAACCTTAGCTTTGACTTGTGAAAGATTTTAAATTTACAAACTGCTACTGCAGATTGGATACAGGTAGACAGAATGAAGTGAATCATCTTTGTCTGCATTTTTCTCATTATTTGTATCTGCAGCATTCATTGTGTCTGACCATCTTAGGCACTCAAGAAATAATTATTGAATGAGTGACATGAGGAATATGGTGAGATGGGGTGAGATGAAATGTTCATACTTTGTTATTTCTTAGAGTCTTAGAAAGCCCAGGGTAACAGATAGCCTTCCCTAATTCCCCTTTATCTTACCTCTTTGCACCCAAACTGCAACACAGAACTGGGGGCTGGGAATGAATGTTGGGGCTGTGACATTCACTTAATTTTTCTCTCTTAATTTATCTGAGCTTAACTTTCAATTAACTTATTAAGCAAATATTAGTCCGTATTTACTAAGTTTTAAGTGCTCTGTTGAGGATGTGGAGATATGTGGGCTAGCAAAGAGGCACAATCCTCTCCCTTTTGAAATACAAAGATTATTGAGGGTAGAGATACTGCACAAATTATTACACAATTCACTATTTCATTATAGTCATATTAAATACTAGGAAGTGAAAGTACAGTAAACTGTGGACCATACAACTACAGACCCAATCTAGTCCAGAAAATAGAAAAAGCTTATTCGAGGAAGTAACTTTTAAACTGAAACCTATAAAATAAAGTAAGTGAATTAAATATTTTGCTACTTCCTCTTTGGCTTTGAAATTCTGTGACTATATCCCCACTTTAAACAGGGCTAAATTGTTTATGCTGATATTTAGGCACAGTAGGTCCTGCTTTAAGGTATGAAGCCAACTTTTCTACTCTGAACAAGAGGCATACAAGGTCCTGGCCCAGGTTGCCAAACTCTATTCCCTACAAGGATGAATATTTTAAACAGATGAGGTTGGAATGTCTCTCTACTTGCTTCACCAGTTTTCCTAACTTCCTGGGTGTGAATTCTTTTTGATCTGCTTTGCCTCCTCTGTTAACCCATTAACACATCTCTAGTCTGAATATTGAAGGGATCTGACTAAGGACAAATGCACACTTTTGATGATGGAGCTTTCATTTTGTTCTTTTTAAATTTTTAAATTGAAGTATAGTTAATTTATATTTTTGTGTTAATTTCTGCCATACAGCAAAATGATTCAGTTATAAGATGCATTATTTTTTCTATTCTTTTCCATCATGGTTTATCACAAGATATCGAATATAGTTCTCTGTGCTATCAGTAGGACCTTGCTGTTTATCCATTTTAGATATAAAAGCTCACATCGGCTAACCCAACCACCTCCCCCTTGACAACCACTACTCTGTTCTCTAAGTCCACAATCCTGTTTCTGTTTCACAGACAGGTTGATTTGTGTCATATTTTATGATCCACCTGTAAGTGATATAATACAGTATTTGTCTTTCTTTTTCTGACTTATGCCACTTAGTGTGATAATCTCTAGTTGCATGGAGCATGTATTCTGAATTTGAAAGAACAGAGTCAGGAATTCTACCATGTAGTCATTTCTTTATGTATTGGTGAAGATTCAAGCAGCTATAAAATATGTCATTTCCTGGGTTTTCTTCTTTCTGTGGCCGCATCCCATTACTCACTATTATAAAATGTTCAGCCACAGAGATGGGTCTGTAAGGTCTCCTCTCCTCTAGGGCTGAGACAACACAGCTGGGTACTGCTCACCAGTTGTGGCAGAGTTCCTTCTGGACGGTTTCTTATGAAATCTTGGAAGAGGATATATTAATCCAGCTGTTTTCTGACTTTTGAAACTTTCTTATAATTTTCTGATTGTGTAAGCCACTGATTGAATAATCCCACATGGAGAGCTCATTCTGTTATTTGAATGGCTCCATCCAAGTACTCAGCCAATACCTATGCCCCTATAGTGTTTTCTCATCACTCCTGCTTATTCCTTGTACTTGGCTCAAACAGGTATGCAGATGGAATTTTGGCCTATTTTATTACGTGGCATTTAAACAACACTGAAAGCTTCTTTCCTGGCATAGTGATGTATAAAACAAACAACCCATCCACAAAAATTGTGTAAATAGTAACGTCTTGGCCAGTTAGAAAAACAACAAAAAAACCCAGAAACAAACCAAGAAAATCCACCACGAAACCAAAAATACCACCTCCAAATCAACCCAAGAATGTGCTTCTTTCATTGCAAATATTTCAGTGGGGTTTATTTCCTATCCCAGGAAGATGTTGGGGAAGCCTATATTCATCTCCCAAACCACACGTAGGGATTGCACCTTGCAGCAAGGATGAGGGTTACTGAAGTCAAGAGGAGGAAGAAAAGTCCTGTGTGGGAAGTATTATGCTGAATTGCGGATCCCCTTGGTTCAGTGGTGGAAGCAGAAGGAGAGATGCCCTTCAGTGGAGAGACACCAACCAGGTCCTGCGTCTTTTTGGGGGCGAGGGGGTGGGAATCTTTTTTTTTTTTTTAGTATGGAATGCTTCATGAATTTGTGTGTCATCCTTGCATGGGGGCCATGCTAATCTTCTTTGTATGGGTTCAATTTTGGTATATGTGCTGTTGAAGTGAACACTCCTTTGTCTTTTAAAACCAGTCGGTTCTCTCTCACATTAGTGGGGTAAAGGCATATGTTTGGTGAGAAATAATGAGCTATGCTTGATACAGAACATCCTATATACTTGCACCTAAGAATTGCTGTCCTAAAACTAAATATATGTTAATTATATCCATTAAAACAAGAAAGTACAAAAATATAGACAATAGATACCTCTTATTAAATGTTGTTCAAGAAGTTTATATTTTTTTCTCTGCATTTTAAAAAACAATGTAGCTCTTTAGATCTAGAGAGGAAATATTTACATTACAACACTAGCTCTTAATCTTTGACGCATGCAGTTGTTCTCAGGATTATGCTAATATCTAGTTTTTACTAAAGCACCTGTGAGCCATATCCTTGCACCATTTCATTTAATCCTCAGCCCTTAAGGTAATAAAATATTTCCTTCATTTTATAAATGTGGAAACTAAAGTTTTATGAAGTTAAGCAAGTTGCTCCAGTTTGCACAATTAGCAAGAGGCAGAACCAGGCTTTGAGCTCAGGTGAGGTGACTCAGAGTTCAAGCCTGAGAGGTGCCTGCCCCACATCCAGTTGTTGGGTAAGTGAAGGGGACCAACAGGGAGGAGAGCAAGATGAGGTGGTAGACACTGGGTCTCTCAAAAACTTACATCTGTAACAAGTGACATCTAAGATGAGGCTGCTGGAAGGACAATTAGAAAGATAACAAATCAAGCGGTGGTGGGAGCTGGAGGTAGCAGGAAAAGGCAGTTTGTGATGTGTCCATACAGACGGAGTGTGAGGCCAGGGGTGGAGAGGAGTAACGAGACAGATGGTACTTTCCAGAGTCGGTTGCAACCTTACCTCTTACCCTACATGCTGTTCTACAGTCTGGTGCCTCCCCAGTCACAGGGTGGAGTCTGAACCCCTCATTTGTAACCGATATAAAGTGATGGAAGTGACAGTGAGTGTTTTCTATGACTAGATTACAAAGGGGAAGCACAACTCTTGCATCGCTGGCTGGGACATCCACCTTTAAAAAAAATCAATGTATTTGTGGCTATGTGGGGTCTTAGTTGCAGCATGCGGTGTCTTGTTTCTGCATGCAGGATCTTTCACCATGGTGCGCTGGCTTCTCTTTTGCTGGGGTGTGAGCTCTACAGCGTGTGGGCTCCAGAGTGGACAGGCTTAGTAGTTGCATGTGGCTCAGTTGCCCCACTGCATGTGGGATCTTAGTTCCCTGACTAGGAATTGAACTGTGTCTTCTGCATTGGAAGGCAGTTTCTTAACCCTTGGACCACTAGGGAAGTCCTGGGACATCCACCTTTGGAGTCCTAAGCTCCATGGAAGAAGTACGATGGCCCTGAGCTTGCCGTGTTGTGAGGAAGTCCAGAATACATGGAAAAGCTTTTGTAGGTACTCTGGTTGACAGTCCCAGACGAGGTCCCAGCCAATGAACATGTGACATCATCACAGACACCAACCACCAACCATGTAAGAGTGGAGATGCTTCCGGCCAACCACCAATTATTAACTCCCTCCAACCTTTAAGTGTACCCAGCTGAGTCCCCAGACATCATGTAGCAGAAACAGCTGTCTTTTCAGTGCCCTGAGTGCCCGACCAAACAGTGGCTGTTTTATGCCCCTAAGTTCTGGGATGACTTATTAGACAGTTACAGTAACTGGAACAGGTGGTTGTATTGTGCAAGCAGTTAACTAAATGTGTCTGGAGTTCAGAAGAGAGATCTGGACTGGAAATTAAGTCCCTGGATTTTCTACAGGGTAGTAATAGCTGAGGCCTTAAAAATACATCTAGAGGAGTGTGTGCAATTAAAATAGAAGGGGGTTTAACAATGTAACCCTGGGATTATCAGTATTGAAGAGGCAGAAAAAGGACAAGGAACAAAAAGAGACCCAGAAGGAGGCATCAGAAGGAGGAGCAAAGCCAGGAGGGCAAAGGATGAGAATGTTTCATGAAACACAAAGAGATCAACACCCTCAGATGCTGCAGAGAGAGCCCTGCAAACGTGAGCGTGGGCTAACTAACAACAAACAGGTGCCTTCGCCCAGAGCAGTTTCAGAGAGAAGTGAGGATGAAGGCCAGGCCAGGGTGCAGTGAAGCATGGGTGCCTTGCAGAGACAGTGCTTAATAAATCTTTGTGGAATGAATGAATGTGAGGTGATGAAATAGGGACAAGATGGTTATAGATGGAAGAAACTAGAAATAACTGGCAGAAAGTGAAGCTCCAGGGACTCTTGGCGAGAGGGAAAAGAGGAGAAGAGGCTTTAGTCTTCAGAGTGAAGCTACAGCCTCCGGCTTGCTCAGCAGCGCGTGTGGAGTGCGGAGCTCACTGCACACAGGCACACACACAGTGTCCCTAAAGTTCCGGGGGCTCTTTCCACCACAGCCCAGCCCTGCCTGGGTGACAGTGACGTTGGCGAGCTGCCAGCACTTCCCAGAACATGCGAGTCTTTTGTTTAACAAAAGGGTAGGGGTTGGGGGAGGAGAGAGCCGTCAGCCAACTACAGAACAGGTCACAGACTGTGGACTAAGATACAAGTGCCACGGAAAAAGTTAAGGACATCTATTCTGCCAGCACCTTTCTTCTGCCAAAAGCCTATCACACTTTATAATTCAGATTTGTTCTCCCAACCATCCAGTCCAGCCCAAACATGGCACTTCCTGTGTAAGTATACTGGAAGAGTTAGGGTGGGGGAGAAGCAAGGTAGTCCTTTCAGATAATTGTATTCTGATTTTTCACCTACAACCAGATTTAGAACCAAAGACTTTTCATTAACTTTACAGTTTAGATTTTTTTTATTGTCAATTTATGCTGGTTTTGAGGTAAATTTGCCTGCCACAGATTCCTGAAAATTGGCTTAGGGATGTGTTATGCCAACAACCTGATGTTTACTGAGTAGGGAGAATCCTTGTCTAAACATACATTGTAACACAGCATTAAAGGAACAGTAATTCTGCTGACATTCAGTCTCACTGATTCTCTGTCGGGCTGAGGTCTATTCTGGGCTGGAGAAATTCTAGGTCAATGGAAAATTATGAAAGCTTGAAGCAAGTTAGGAAAATGAGTGACTTATGGATTTTTGCCAAATCGTGTGCCTAAGAGGCCAACTTAGACCAACCAGGACAGAAAAATCTATTTTAAAACTATCATTAAAGTACTCTTGTCTTATATTGGTTTGCCAAATACTACAGGGAGGTAGGTTCCTCCAGGCTCTTATATTCTGAAGCAACTTCTTAGGAGAAACATTTTGAATCTCTATTAACATCAAATAATTGGTCAGTTCTAAAGAAAAATCAGTCTCTGAGTCTCTTCCTTGCCCCGGGACCTTGTTGGCATATGAATGCCTGAAACTGGTGTCCTCTTATTACGCCACTGAAGCCAAGTAAAGAAGCTGCCACAGTGCACCGTTTCCCCTGCCAAACAGTCATGAGACACAAGTGTTTCCAAATTTGCCTCTCCCCAGCTCCCTGAATTTGTTATTCACCGAAAGAACACAAAAATACTCCCAGAACTTTTTTTTTTTTTTAATCCTTAACAGGTATTACTCTCCTAAAACCCTATGTCTTCCCATGTGGTCAGTGGCTTCATTCAAGAAGAGTGTTCAAGTCCAGGGGTCATCCACGTGGCCTCATCTGCAGATGTGCTGGGCTTGGTAAGGTGGAGACCGTGAGAGAAACCCCATCTGTGACTGTAGGGATAAGCTTTCAGGGGCACCCCTGCTGAGCCTTTCTCCCTTCTTCAGTCCTTGTGATGTTTAATTTTACGTGTCAACTTGATGGTGGCATGGGTTACCTAGATATTCGGTTGAAGATTATTCTGGGCTATGTCTGTCACTGTGTTTCCAGATGAGATTAACAATTGAATCAGTAGCCTGAGTAATCAGAAAGCCCTCCACCATGTGAGTGAGCCTAGTCCAAACCTCTGAAGGCCTGAATAGAACAAAAGGCTGAGCATGAGCGGATTCACTCTCTGCCTGAAAGTCTTCAAGCTGGGACATTGTCTTCTATCACCTTTGGACGCAGACTCAAACTGGAACTTACGACTGGCTCTCCTTGTTCTCAGTCTTTTGGGCTAAAGATTATGGGACTTCTCAGCCTCCATAGTTATGTCAGCCAATTCCTTAAAACAAACACCATGCCCCAAATAAATAAATATCTCCTGTGGGTTTTGTTTCTCCATAGAACCCTGACTGATGCTTGCCATGCTTTTCCCAGCCCATGTTTGGTGCTTGTCCTCGGTTGCTCAGTCATGTCCTACTCTTTGTGACCCCATGGACTGTAGCCCACCAGGCTCCTCTGTCCATGGAATATTCCAGGCAAGAAATACTGGAATGGGTTGCCATTTCCTACTCCAGGGTATCTTCCTGACCCAGGGATCAAAACTTCGTCTCTTGTATCTCCTGCATTGGCAGGCAGATTCTTTAGCACTGCGCCACCTGGGAATCAGAAGCCCATGTTTAGGCTGCAAGAAAAGATGGGAGTCCTAGCAAAGCATGGTGTCTGCAATTGTGCCTGCTCCCCAGTATTTCACTAACAGTGGGGTCCTCTTTCCTAGCACTGAGTGAGGGCTTCATTCCTGCCTCTCAAGTGGTTCAGATGGTGGGGGCCGTCACTTTATAACATGATTATTTCCCATTCTCCCTTCCATTTCTCCTGGGCTGTTTAATGTGAAAACTCATTTATAAGGAGTTTCCTATAAATATTTAGAGAAAATGAAAGTATTGAGCAGGTGGCCAACAAATTGTTCTTCAAAGCAATTTTAAATTCATGAGCATCTGAGTTTGATTGTCTAGTTTGCCAATTATTCAGGCTCTTTAGCTCTAAGCTCTCTGTTCACCTGCTTGCATGTTATTTCAGTCCTAATGAGCAACTCGACCTGAAGAGGGTCACGGGATATGGGAACAAATGAAAGGAGAAGCGGTTGGCTCTCCTGCTTTCCTTCTTCTTGGTTTGATGGGAGTGAGACTCAGGTTTAGAGATTATGCTTGGGTTTTCTGGTGACTTTTTTTTTTTTTTTTTCATTTATTTTTATTAGTTGGAGGCCAATTACTTTACAATATTGTAGTGATTTCTGCCATACATTGACATGAATCAGCCATGGATTTACATCATGTGTTCCCCATCTCGATCCCTCCTCCCACCTCTGTCCCATCCCATCCCTCTGGGTCTTCCCAGTGACTTTTTAAAACACACTTATTTTGGGCTGTGCTGGGTCTCATTGCTGCTTGGGCTTTCTCTAGGTGTGGCGAGCAGGGGCTGCTCTCTAGATGCAGTGCAGAGGCTTCTCGTGGCAGTGGCTTCCTTTGTTGGGGAGCAGGGGCTCTAAGGAGCACGGGCTCAGTAGTTGTGTTCCACAGGCTTAGCTGCCCTGAGGAGCTCGGAATCTTCCCAGGCCAGGGATCAAACTTGTGTCCGCTCCATTGGCAGGTAGATTCTTCACACCTGGACCACAAGGAAAGTCTTCTGATGATTTTTAATGGGGGTGGGGGGGGGGGAAGAATGGGATATGCCCCACCTCATAAAAAGATCATTTCCCATTCCTATGCTGTCACAATTTAGGACATGTCATACGTGTTCGGTAAAATGGCAACAGGTGCTTATCCAAGAAGGACCTGGAAAGAGGTGGTGTGAATCTTCAGAGGAAGGATTGGTTTTAAAAATATGATTCAGACACTTCAATGCTTGCTTAAAATTAATTTGGGACAGATTAACTATTTCCACCAGAAAATTTAAATAAACTTTGTAATAATGATTAAACTGACACAGATGGTGCAGTAGAAAAAAATCAAAATGAGGAGTCAGGAAGATTGAGTAGTGGTTGTATTGTGGTACATGCTTACCATATGAAAAACTTGGACATGCTACTCCACCTCTATGGTCTCCAATTGTCATGATGTCACATGAATAAGATGAGGAGATGTGTGGTTTTCAAACTAGATATGATGGTGCCCTGCTGTTTGCAGATGTGAGGAGAACCTGAGTGGGTTCCTGCTTCAACTATAGAAGCTCCATTTTGCTCAATTTCATATACATGTGGGGCCTTCATGCAATATAAAGTTTCCACAGCTAAAAAACTTATAAACCCTTGCTAGATGATCTCTGAGTTTCCTCTCTGTGATGAAATGTTGTGCTATTATTTCAGAGTTCTTGACCCTGATTTGTCCATGGAGTGGGAAGGGGAGAAGACACAGCTATAAATATTTACAAGTGGCTATGTTTTAATTTGCTCATTCATTTACCATGTTTGGTTTGTTCATTCACTCATTCTGCTCCAGACTTCATTTTTCTTTTAGAAATCACCACTGCAATTTTAAAAGTTCTTGTAAGAAACAGATTGTTAAAAGTATTGTAATTTTTTCTTTATGGTATTCCCCTCATTCCAACCCCCCCCCCCCCAATTTACTTCCTTAACTGTTTGATTTTATTTTGGAGTTTTCCAAGTTCCCAGAGTAGATATTATTTTGTTCAGGGAAAACATACCAAAAATTTCTGAGTCAAAGATAAATGTTTTGATTTTTTTTTCTTACCAGTTGGTATTTGGCTTTTTAACCCAAATGAGAGATAATTCGCTGAAACTTCATTTCAAACTGAAAATTACATTTTGTGCATATTGTCTCACTGGGGATAACTGAGCATCCAAATAAGCCTTTTACTCTCCAAGAGGAGTTAATCAAGGTACTGGGTCTTACTAACAGGCAGAAATCTAAATCTTCTCTTGTCTGACTTTATGTGGCTAAAAAATACCTTGTGAAAGTTTAACAAATGCAGGTTATTTTATTCTTGGTGTTGTGACCAGTCTTCATTCTAGTGAAGTTTGTTTCTTTTAATGAATATGCAGTTAGTTAAAAAGTGAGCCATTTTTTAGCATCTATAAGCCAAGTCTTTGTTTTTACAGGGTGATTTGAGGTTGCACTGGCAAATGAAACTACTTTCTAAAAACTAAGAGTTAGCTTTTTATTAATGTTGTTGGTACTTTTGAAAAGTACCTGAGGAGAAACTCACAAGGAAAAGCATTAAACTCTGTTCTCTAGTCCTTTAAATGATTTCTATTTTTACACCCAAAGTTCTATAATCAGGAAACAAAGTGGGAAAGATCTGCTTATCCAGAGCTAGTGAATCACCTTCTATCTGCTTTCAGTAAAATTTTTATAACTCTTAGGCCAAATCCCCATGATGAAAATCACATAACAAGTCCTTAGTCAATTGTAGACATTAGTAAACCCATTTGAAAGTAAACTTAGTAAAAGTAAACTTAGTAAACTAAGTTTAAGAGAAGGCATTCCCATGCTGTATCTAGTTGTACATCTATGTAAGTATGTATGTATGTATCTATTATCTACTTATCAGTCATCTCTCTATATAAATCATCTACATCTATCCATCCATTTATCTATATCTAACATAGATTATCTTCCTCATCATTCTCTGTCATAGGTATCAATTTATCAATCATCTATGTAAATCATCTCTCTCTCTCATCTGTCCATTCATCTACCTATATCTATCATTGATCCATCTTTTAACTCCCCACCTATCTCTGTCATATCTGTCTGTCTATCATCTATACATCTCCTCACTCTTCTGTGAGTCCCAGGAGCACAGGGACTGTATATACTCATCTGCATGTGTCCCACAGCACTTATCCAGGAAATAAGACAATTTCCCCAGGACCTGGGGACTATTGCAGCCTCTCTACACTCTCTCTACTCTCCCTTCTTTGGGAATTCTGCTAGTACTTGAATAGCAACTGGAACCAGATTGAGACAGGTTTCGACTTTGGTAGAGTCATCTGGAGAGCTTTGCTTCCTAGAACCTGGACCATATGGCTGTATGAAATTTCCAAGCTTCTATTAGGCCAAAGTGAAACAAAACAAACAATCTCTGAATAGAGGGTTGGTTCACCCTGGCTTAAGAGAGATTGGTGGCTACCAAAAAAATTAGAACCAGTGAATACTGAAAGGAAAAAAAAAAAAAAGAGAGAGAAGAAAACAGACACAAAAAAAATCCTACTCCAAGAGAAGCACTCCTCTACCCCCAACTCCAGCAGTGAGCCAGAGAGCTTTCAGGAGTTTGGGCTGTGGTGTCAGGATGTCTAGAACTTTGACTGGGTTTCTCATTGAATTTACAGCTTTTTCAATTTTGTCCCTTCAATTCTGGCCCTTGGATACTAAACTGGCTAGTTGCCTGAATTTTGTACTGTGTCTGAACTTGACTTTTAATGTCCATGAGGAAAGACAATGGGGGAACCCATCTGGTGAAGACCTTCCTGGGGTCACCTGGCTCGTTTAGATTTAAGAAAAAGGAGAAAGCCTTTCGTCAGTCACTTCTTCCGTGAAACAACACTCCCCTTCCCCGACATGGCCTACAGTCTCTGCCTTCTGCTCTGGAGAATTTGTCTCTCTCAAGACTGCTCCCAGAATAAAGTCCAGTCCCTTTACAGAAGCTCTTCACTGCCAGGGCTCAATTCACCTTCCAGGCTTATTTCCCACTTCCTATGTTCACATTTCAAAGAGAACAACTAGTTATTCCCCATCGGTTCTTCTTCCCCGCTTACTGCGTATTCCTCTCATATGCTCTCCACCCCCACACACCATGTGTCTCTGTGCCTTGGCTGTATTGTTCGTCTTCCAGATAATGCCTGATTTTCTATCTCTGTAATTCTCTCCTACCTTTTCTTCAAGGCCCGGCTAGAGTACATCTCCATGGAGCCTTCCCTGAGTCCCAGGCTCAACTAACCTACCTACTGACATTGTAAGCTGGAAAAATTCCCTTTATCATCTGGAAGTTGTTACTTATGGACATATTTTATCTTTCTGGTTTCATTCTCTGTTTGTACCAGCCCAGCCTCCACCCAGATGCATTTGTTGCCTCTCTGTATCTTGTTCCATGTTCCAGGATCCTGATCTTTAAACACTTTGTCAGCTGGATCTTTTGTCTGCCAGCTTCCATCTGGTTTCAGCCAATGTGAGGCACCAGCAAGAAGATTGGGTTGGGGAGAAGAGCACTTCCCTCTCTCCCTGTTTAGCACCATATCTTTGCCAGTAGCTGCCTCCTTCCAAGATCACAGCTTCTGCCACGTGGCCCTTCTACTCCTTGGCTCTCGTTAGATTCCAGCCACACTCTTTCCTTCCCTTACTCCTTCAACCACAGAACCAGTAATGACTTACTGCTGTCGTTAACTGTCTGGATGTCACAGTAGCCCTTGTTTATTTCTCTAACATACTCACACCTCTCCATGTAGTCCTTTCATTTAAGTATTTTCATATGCACCATCCAGAGTGTGTTGTGTTTCCCACTGGGACCCTGACTGATAATCTCCCTCAGCAGATACTCTTGTGGAAGGTATTACTTGCACAGCACAGAGGAGGGCTAGGGAGTGAGGCTTTTGGGCTGAGGTCTGCCTCTCACTGGGGCTTCCTGGGTGGCTCTTTGGTAGAGAATCTGCCTGTGATGCAGCAGATGCCGCGGGTTCGATCCCTGGGTCGGGCAGGTCCCCTGGAGGATGACATGGCAACCCACTCCAGTGTTCTTGCCTTGGAGAATCCTATAGACAGAGGAGGCTGGCAAGCCACAGTCCATAGGGTCACACAGAGTCAGACACGATGAAGCGACTGGGCACTCATGCTGCTTCTCACTAGTGTGGCATCTTGGGCGCTCCCTTCCTCGACCTTTGCTCCAGTTTCGTAGTTTAAGAAACAACAATCTTGCCAGTTTGTTTTGAGGATCAAATGAGATTGTATATGGGAAAACTCTTTGTATATCTTTGAACAGGATTCAATGCTGTTATGATTCTTTTAACACCTCACAATGTAATAAGTACTTAATACTTGATCTGTTTCATATAGACCTATTGGACGAAAGGATAGAAAAGCTATCTTTTATGTATTTCTCAGAGTCAAGTGTCCAGAGGTATAGGAAGCAGAAAGTCCTCTTATGGAGGATTTGCAGTAACAGATCAGTGTGTATTACACAGAGCCAGCAGAGGTCCTAAGAAAAGGCGGGGGGGGGGGGGGGGGGGGGGGAGGGGCAATCCTAACCAAGATCTACTTTGTTCAAGTATTTTTCAAGTATTCTACAATCATACTAACAACCATACTAATTTTTAGTCTATCAGGAAAGAAGTGCTGTAGAGATCCATTTTAAACTTTAAATGATGGGGGAAGTTATGGAAAGGAAAAGAATGCTGAATGTTGATTTGGGGCCTGAGATGAAACCAACATCACTGTGGAGAAGCCTCAGCCTTAACCAAAGTTGGAGTCCATTAGGGAAATTCTAGAGCTTACCACAGGCATCTCTTAGCTACCCTGCCTGAGCTTCAGAGTCACCACCATCCCTGGCTGCTTTCATCAGAAGAGATCACCTGCACTTTTCTCCATGACTGTACAAAACAAACTCTGGAAAGTTAGTACCAGATTTTCATTGTGTTTAAAATGGGTATTGAAGACTATGGTGAACAAGGGAGGGTGAAAGTCAGTTATCCACAAGTGAGTTTTGGTTGGAATATAAGGTGTATTGGATTGAATGGTGACCACAAAGATATATCCATGTCCGAATGCCCAGACACTGTACACGTTATCCTATTTAGAAAAAGAATATTTATGGATGTATTTATGTTAAAAATCTCAAGATGAAATCATTCTGGGTGACGTGAATGGGCCCTAAGTCCAAGTGTCCTGATAGAAGAAAACAAACACATAAGAAAAAGTAGGCACATAGCAAAGATGGAAAGCCAAAGAATGCCAACAGCCACCCAGAGCTGGAAGAAGGGAGGAAGGTTTTCCCCAGAGCTTCCAGAGGTTTGGGGTCCTGTTGACACCTTGAATTTGTGTCTTCTCCTGGAGACTTCTAGTCTCCAGAACTTGAGACAATAAATTTTTGTGATTTTGAGCCACCAAGTTTGTGGTAATTTTTTTGTAGCTGTAGGAAATTAATACACATTTGCAAAAACTAATAACATTTGCCAAAATGTCAGGAGAAAATCCACTGTAGGTCATTGTCCTCAGTGAGGTTAGGTGTACTGAAACATTGTACTGAATATTGAAAAGTGACAGCGTGACCTCCTCAAGGGCTCCAGAAACTAATGACCATTACTGTCTTTCTCAATCTTTTGGGCAAGTAGGAAAAAGAAATCAGGCTAGTTCTCTCAGAGCAGAAAAGTATCAGAATAGTGCAAAGGATGTAGGGAATGGAGAATATACCAAACCCCAGTGTTAGAGGTGTTAGGAGAAATGACAATTGTGGTATTTGGTAATCTGAATACCATCTATCTGAACACATACTGTTGTAAAATAAGTAGGCTTGGATTCAAATGGCCTTGCTGAAAATAGCTGGAACTGCTGAGGAATGCCTGAGGTGAGGGGCCCCAAAGACGCAGTCCGTAAGGTATCCATGGAAAAATGCTGCAGAAAACACAGGGAAGTGCTATTCCAAGGCAGGAAGTATTAAAATAGAGCCCATAAGAGCTGGGGCCAAGTAGACTTGGCAATTCATCATTTGTGTGGAAAAAAAAATCCCAAGCAGATTCCATGGCAATGTCTTTATGAAGGTGTTCTGTGGCTTGGAGTCACCATTTCTATGCAGCATTTCTTCGGAAACTGTCCATCATTTTACACCTCCTCAGTCTCCCTCTCACAAACCAGAGATAATACCTAAGGGAATCTATCCCATTTTCCCCTACAATAATTTATCTTTAGAAAACCTCAACTCTGCCTTTGATTGAATAGCGATGCTCTGTAACAAATCTTCTGCATCAGCCCAAGCCTCTTCTATTAAGACTTTTCATTGTCAATGGATTCATGAACTCAAGCTTTTACTCTCTTCCTTTCCTTCTCATCAAAATTCCTGGTATTCTGACTGCATAATTACAGCATTGCTTTGGATTCAAGCACAGCAAACATGAATTACAACTTCTAAGGGGTATTGGGAGTGAGGTCAGTAGGTCTTTTCCACTTGTAGAGAATTTGAGCAGGTAAGGCCCCAGAGACCAAGACTGGTTTCAAATACAATGGGTCACCCAGAGTGGATCTGAGTGAAAGATAATGTGAAACTCTGCTTATTTCTGAGAGGAATGGAAGATTGACAGTCAAAAAGCCTTTTTAGGCATCTGATCTGAGAGCTAAGAGCAGAGCAAGGGTTCAGGGATGTGAAGAGTAGCAGCCTGAAGCAAGATGGGGATGGGGCACCCAGGGCTCCTTTTTGTTTGGTGCTAGCTGTAAGGCACTGGCAGGTCAGCTCACCTTTGATGAACAAAGTCAGCTCGAAAGAGGACAGATTTCGGCAGTTGTCCAATTCTGTGTGTGTCTCACTCCAACTGAGTGAGAAGTGATGTTCCTTTCTTAATTCATTGGAGCATGAACTGTATCAAAGATGGATTAAATACATTATTAATTAACCTTTAAACACTAAACAATAAATGATGCCTGATGTGGGAACTAAGATAATTGAATTCATTTTAATTCTTTGAGCATTAATAATCTATGTGATAAAATAAGGAAATACAATTAATCAGAACTGCCAAAATCATGGTATTTATTTTTCAGGTCAGCTCATATGTGCCTATTACTTGTTGTCTTCACAAAAGTACCATTTATAGTTCTTCTCATTTCACTGTTTACGTTGCTCCCATTTAAATTCTTACACATCTAAATAATGGTCAATGCATCTCAGCTGATTTTTAAAAAGCAAATTCTCTCTCAAATCGCCAAACAAAACTGTTTTGTGCAACACTGAAGGATTCCTTTACTACTGTTACTGTTACATTTGCCATGTTCTGACCCTGATTTTCTGAGTACCTTTGAAATGTGATCCCCTCTGACATATTAGAAAAAAAACCTGAGAGATGTCTCTTCTACTGCCTAATCCCCGCACAGTTCCCCTGAAGACCCTGAGCGTGCCTGTATCAAGATGGGGATGTATAAATTGAACTGCTGGTGAGGCCAGGAATTAATAGATCAAGCAGCAAAGAGAAGGCAGCTCAGCGAAATGATGCATGACATCTAGCAGAAAGAAGGCCACAGCTGGGTGCAGTAAGCACTGCACCATTACTGCTGGACATGCATGTGGCAACTAATACAAAGCAAGTGTTCAATTAGATTTACTTCCATACTCTGAATTTTACCACAAGCATAAACAGAAGACAGACACAAACCCCATTCCGGGGTCAGGGTGGGGAGGTAACACTTGAAATTACAGGGCTATTTTAGGAAAAGGAATTTAATGGAAAAGAAACTTTCTGGAACTTAGTTATATCGGCAAGATTTTACAAAGAGCTACCGACAGCAGAAAGCCTCCCAATATTTCTCCAGGTTTTTTATTCCGAAGGTCCCAATGCCCTGCATTTGAGTTAGATACTAAGTCTGGAGAAATCTGTTTAATAGGAGATCCATCACATTCAGCAGGAGAGCCCCTCAGAGAACTCATTAGACTATTGGCAGAAGGAAAGGCTCCTTTGGGAGTAGTGGAGACTATGTGGTATTCCAACATTAAAAAGAGTTTAAGAGATATCATCGAATGCCCAGCAGATCCTGGGGTCACCTCTGGGGACATAACTGTGAGTGAGGCATGGTCTTCACCTTTGAGGAGCTCACAGACTGCAGCAGGAGACAGACAGAACAGGCCTATAGGATGCTTTATCTACCTTAAGAGGAGATACAGCATGGATAAAAAAAAGAGAGAGAGAGAGAGAAAGCAGGCCCTTAACCACATTCCTCAGATACATTCCAGTGTACCTTAGCTTTTTCACTCCTTAAGGTGACTTACTTAACCTCTTTGAACCTCAGGATCCTATCTGTGAAGTGAATACAGTAATAATAATTCCTCATAAGTTGATGAAGGAGATGAAGGAGTTAACACGTGTAAAGCACCCCTGAACATGGTTTGGTACAAAGTGAGCATGTAAGTGTTAGTCTGATGGAGAGAAATGAACATTATGGAAGTACACAGAGGAGCAGATTATTTGTTGGGCAGGAGACAGAGAGGACTTCCTCTCAGAAAGTGGCAGCAGATAAAAATGTCTACCATTTTATCTGGCAGTAAATAAAAGAATCTACCATTCCTAGGCTGATTCCCTCAAACGCATGATCTTATTTGTCACAATAGTGTTGCAAAGTACTAATAAATACCCCTGTTGTAGATGAGGATCTTGAAACTTGGATTAAGTCATCTACTCAATGTCACACAGCTACCAAGGGGAAGAGTCAAATTCACATGTGTTTCACTTCTAGAACCCAGATTCTTAAGCATTATGTTGTGCTCTGCTTTTGGGAGAGACTGTACGTGGAAGCCAAAGCTTCACCTCTTCAACATCCAGAGCCTGGAAGTACAGGTGAAAATCAAGCTTATTTTCACTGTGCTCCTTTCTGGAAGAGGAAGAGTGAGCAAGCTCTGATTTTTCCAGAGTGTCCTTGTCAATGGAAGGAAAGTATCTCCCAGTAATAAGAAGTAGATCTGAGGGAGTCAAAATGAGATAATAATAATGATGGTAATCATTCAATATCACAGTAATCCAAGTCTATGCACCAACCAGTAATGCTGAAGAAGCTGAAGTTGAACAGTTCTATGAAAATCTAAAAGAACTTCTAGAACTAACACCAAAAAAACATGTCCTTTTCATTATAGGGGACTGGAATGCAAAAGTAGCAACTCAAGAGATACCTGGAGTAATAGGCAAATATGGCCTTGGAGTACAAAACAAAGCTGGGCAAAAGCTAACAGTTTTGCCGAGAGAACTCACTGATCATAACAAACACCCTCTTCCAACAGCACAAGAGAAGACTCTACACATGGACACCACCAGATGGTCAACACTGAAATCAGATTGATTATATTCTTTGCAGCCAAAGATGAAACTCTATACGGTCAGCAAAAACAAGACCAGGAGCAGACTGTGGTTCAGATCATGAGCTCCTGATTGACTAGTTCAGACTTAAATTGAAGAAACAAGGGAAAATCACTAGACCATTCAGGTGTGACCTAAATCAGATCCCTTAGGATTATACAGTGGAGGTGACAAATAGATTTAAGGGATTAGATCTGATAGAGTGCCTGAAGAGCTATGGATGGAGGTTCATGACTTTGTGCAGGAGGCAGTGATGAAGACCATCCCCAAGAAAAAGAAATGCAAAAAGGCAAAATGGTTGTCTGAGGAGGTCTTACAAATAACTGAGAAAAGAAGAGAAACTAAAGGCAAAGGAGAAAAGGAAAGATATACCCATTTGAATGCAGAGTTCCAAAGAATAGCAAGGAGAGATAAGAAAGCCTTCCTCAGTGATAAATGCAAAGAAATAGAGGAAAACAGTATAATGGGAAAGACTAGAGATCTCTTCAAGAAAATTAGACAATATTGTAAAGTAATTAGCCTCCAACTAATAAAAATAAATGGAAAAAAATAATAAAGTTAAAAAAAAATTAGAGATACCAAGGGAAAATTTCATGTAAAGATGTGAACAATAAAGGACAGAAATGGTATGGACCTTACAGAAGCAGAAGATATTAAGAAGAGGTGGCAAGAATGCACAGAAGAACTATACAAAAAAGATCTTAATGACCCAGATAACTGCGATGGTGTGATCACTCACCTAGAGCCAGACATCCTGGAATGTGAAGTCAAGTGGGCCTTAGGAAGCATCACTACAAACAAAGTGAGTGAAGCTGATGGAATTCCAGTTGAGCTATTTCAAATCCTGAAAGATGATGCTATGAAAGTGCTGCACTCAATATTCCAGTAAATTTAGAAAACTCAGCAGTAGCCACAGGATTGGAAAAGGTCTATTTTCATTACAATCCCAGAGAAAGGCAATGCCAAAGAATGTTCAAACTACCACACAATTGCCTTCATCTCACATGCTAACAAAGTAATGCTAAAAATTCTTCAAGCCAGGCTTCAACAGTACATGAACAGTGAACTTCCAGATGTTCAAGCTGGTTTTAGAAAAAATTGCCAACATCCACTGGATCATCGAAAAAGCAAGAGAGTTCCAGAAAAACATCTACTTCTACTTTATTGACTTTGACTGTATGGATCACAACAAACTCTGGAAAATTCTTCAAGAGATGGGAATACCAGATCCCCTGATCTGCCTCCTGAGAAATCTGTATGCAGGTCAAGAAGGAACACTTAGAACTGGACATGAACAGCAGACTGGTTCCAAATCCGGAAAGGAGTGCATCAAGGCTGTATAGTGCCACCCTGTTTATTTAACTTATTTGCAGAGTTCATCACGTGACATGCTGGACTCGATGAAGCACAAGCTGGAATCAAGATTGCTGGAAGAAATATCAATAACCTCAGACATGCAGATGACACCACCCTTATGGCAGAAAGGGAAGAAGAACTAAAGAGCCTCTTGATTAAAGTGAAAGAGGAGAGTGAAAAAGTTGGCTTAAAACTCAACATTCAGAAAACTAGACCATTGCATCTAGTCCCCATCAATTCACGGCAAATAGATGGGGAAACAACGGAAACAGTGAGAGACTATTTTGGGGGCTCCAAAATCACTGCCAATGGTGACTATAGCCATGAAATTACAGACACTTGCTCCTTGGAAGAAAAGCTATGGCCAACCTAGGCAGCATATTAAAAAGCAGAGATATTACTTTGGTCACAACAGTTTCTTTAGTTAAAGCTATGGTTTTTTCCAGTAGTCATGTATGGATGTGAGAGTTGGACTATAAAGAAACTGAGTGTGAAGAATCGATGCTTTTGAATGGTGGTATTGGAGAAGACTCTTGAGAGTCCCTTGGACTGCAAGGAGATCCAGCCAGTCCATCCTAAAGAAGTCAGTCCTGAATATTCATTGGAGGGACTGATGCTGAAGCTGAAACTTCAATATTTTGGCCACCTGATGCAAAGAACTGACTCATTTGAAAAGACCCTGATGCTGGGAATTATTGAAGGTAGAAGGAGAAGGCGATGTTGGAGGATGAGATGATTGGATGGCATCACCAACTCTATGGACATGAGTTTGAGTAGGCTCCAGGAGTTGGTGATGGACAGGGAATCCTGGTGTGCTGCAGTCTGTGGGGTCCCAAAAAGTTGGACACAACTGAGCAACTGAACTGAATGATGGTAATAATAAAAATAGTGAAGCTACTGAAAGAGTCCTAGAAACAGTGAAAATCCTGACTTACCATTTTAATTAGTCCCTGGAGGTTCTTTTGTTTTTTTTTTAGGCCTTTCCCTTAACTTGATCATTTCAGCCTTGATACATTGGGATGGGTCAGGGTAGATAACACTTCCTGACTTTTTGATTTAATTACACTGGTGGCATCCCATACATTTTTTAAAAAAAATAATCTCTCAACTCTATTAACACTTTGCTGCTGCTGCTGCTGCTGTCACATCAGTCATGTCTGACTCTCTGCGACCCCATAGATGGCAGCGCACCAGGCTCCTCCATCCCTGGGATTCTCCAGGCAAGAATATTGGAGTGGGTTGCCATTTCCTTCTCCAATGCATGAAAGTGAAAAGTGAAAATGAAGTCGCTCAGTCGTGTCTGACTCTGCAACCCCATGGACTACAGACCACCAGGCTCCTCTGTCCATGGAATTTTCCAGGCAAGAGTACTGGAGTGGGTTGCCATTGCCTTCTCAATTAGGAAGGGCTACACTGACATCAACTAAGGAACATTTCATTCACCTAGGAAAGAATGCTTAGAGAAAACAGGAAATTCTCTAGATACATATGTAATTCTACACAGCGAAATTCACAGAATGTCACTTAACTCAAAGTCATGGGCTGATTGGAAAGAATCGTTGCCTGACTGCTAAAAGAGCTGACTATTCTTTATCTCATTTAAATCTTTCCTTCTTAAGGATTATGTAGGATGTTATCTCTAAGAGTCACAATTCTCTTCAACTGCCAAGCTTTCTTTTTACTCTCAGAGAGCTTTCAGCAGAAGACACTGTTCTAGTTTTTGAGAGCACAAGGATTACACACCAAGGCCTAACATCATAGCAGAAGGATCCAGAGGGCTCTGGAATGGCCCAGAGCGAGAAGACTCCAAGAAGGTGCCTTGAGAGAACTTGATAATTGTTCATCCATATTAAGTCTCTGAGGGAAGAAAAAGATTTTAGGCAACCAAAGTGCTGGCCAAACTTTGCCCCTGACTTAGGAAAATGCTGTAAAGGCAATCTGCAAGTGGCCCTCTTTCCCAAAATGCTTTTGCCTATAACAAAGAGGAAAGCAGACTTCAAAGAGCTTGGGCCTGTGTGCAAGAACTTTATCAGGAGAAAATGCCATAGGATGTGTTTCTTCTCCTCCCACACTTGTAATCACTAATCATCACGTTTTAATTAGAGGTCCTGCTTGTATAACATGCCAGAGCTACAGACTGCTAAAATAGAGAGATGAAAACTTACACTCCTTTAAAAGGCATATATAAGATTTAATTTAAAATAGTCTATTTCTAGATATATAGTCTAGTATAATTCTAGATCTAGTTACATATATATGTACATATATATATAATTGAATAATTATGCTATTCACCTGTAAAATAATACAATATCATAAATCAACTATATTTCAAAAAGCAAAATACCTTTTTACATGTTGGCAGTATTTAATGTATGATTTAAATGTGCATATTTCTATGAAATTAATGATTTTATATTCACTTAAGTCACACAGATCCTAGAGTAACTCATAATGACTCACTCTTCCTTGTTTGTGCAGTGCACACACCCCTCTTCAGTTCAATGGCATTTTAGAAGTTTTTCAAACTACATAGAATTGAGTAAAATTGTGCATGATAGAGTAAAATTGTTCACTGTCTTATGAGCTGGAGTAAAATTGTAATCATTTTATTTGGGGACATAATAAAATCTTAAGAGATATTTAATTCAGGTATATTTTCTCCTTGATAATTAGTCTCAACTCCCACATTCTCTAGATTTTTTAGAGTAGAAATCTATGATAGTATATCCATCAGAGGACTATATTTAACTTGAATTTTATGTTTTATTTAAGTATACTAATTTTTATTTTTTGATTTCTAAAGGTATTAGAACTATCATAACAATGTGCTTTCTTGTATATACCTTTGAAAATAATTAACGAAAAAGTCTTATTCTAGAGCAAATTTAAAAGTTTATTCATTTATTTTTATTGAGGTTGACATAAAACATTATAAATTATGATCCTTTCAGCTGTACAACATGATTCAATATTTATACATATTGCAAAATGATCACCACAGTAAGTTTGGTTAACATCCATCACCATACATGCTTAAAATTTTTATTTTTTTAAATTTTTTTCTTTATGTTTTTCTTTTTCTTTTTTTTCCATTTATTTTTATCAGTTGGAGGCTAATCACTTTACAATATTGTAGTGGTTTTTGCCATACATTGACATGAATCAGCCATGGATTTACGTGTGTTCCCCATCCCGATCCCCTCTCCCGCATCCCTCTCCATCCCATCCCTCTGGGTCTTCCCAGTGCACCAGCCCTGAGCATTTGTCTCATGCATCCAACCTGGGCTGGTGATCTGTTTCACCCTTGATAGTATACTTGTTTCAATGCTGTTCTCTCGAAACATCCCACCCTCGCCTTCTCCCACAGAGTCCAAAAGTCTGTTCTGTACATCTGTGTCTCTTTTTCTGTTTTACATATAGGGTTATCGTTACCATCTTTCTAAATTCCATATATATGCACTAGTATACTGTATTGGTGTTTATCTTTCTGGCTTACTTCACTCTGTATAATGGGCTCCAGTTTCATCCATCTCATTAGAACTGATTCAAATGAATTCTTTTTAATGGCTGAGTAATATTCCATGGTGTACATGTACCACAGCTTCCTTATCCATTCATCTGCTGATGGGCATCTAGGTTGCTTCCATGTCCTGGCTATTATAAACAGTGCTGCGATGAACACTGGGGTACACGTGTCTCTTTCAGATTTGGTTTCCTCAGTGTGTATGCCCAGGAGTGGTATTGCTGGGTCATATGGCAGTTCTATTTCCAGTTTTTTAAGGAATCTCCACACTGTTCTCCATAGTGGCTGTACTAGTTTGCATTCCCACCAACAGTGTAAGAAGGTTCCCTTTTCTCCACACCCTCTCCAGCATTTATTGCTTGTAGACTTTTGGATAGCAGCCATCCTGACTGGCATGTAATGGTACCTCATTGTGGTTTTGATTTGCATTTCTCTGATAATGAGTGATGTTGAGCATCTTTTCATGTGTTTGTTAGCCATCTGTATGTCTTCTCTGGAGAAATGTCTGTTTAGATCTTTGGCCCATTTTTTGATTGGGTCGTTTATTTTTCTGGAATTGAGCTGCAGGAGTTGCTTGTATATTTTTGAGATTAATCCTTTGTCTGTTTCTTCATTTGCTATTATTTTCTCCCAATCTGACGGCTGTCTTTTCACCTTACTTATAGTTTCTTTTGTAATGCAAAAGCTTTTAAGTTTCATTAGATCCCATTTGTTTAGTTTTGCTTTTATTTCCAATATTCTGGGAGGTGGGTCATAAAGGATCTTGCTGTGATTTATGTCGGAGAGTGTTTTGCCTATGTTCTCCTCTATGAGTTTTATAGTTTCTGGTCTTACATTTAGATCTTTAATCCATATTGAGCTTATTTTTGTGTATGGTGTTAGAAAGTGTTCTAGTTTCATTCTTTTACAAGTGGTTGACCAGTTTTCCCAGCACCACTTGTTAAAGAGATTGTCTTTTGTCCATTGTATATTCTTGCCTCCTTTGTTAAAGATAAGGTGTCCATAGGTAAGTGGATTTATCTCTGGGCTTTCTGTTTTGTTCCATTGATCTATATTTCTGTCTTTGTGCCAGTACCATACTGTCTTGATGACTGTGGCTTTGTAGTAGAGCCTAAAGTCAGGCAGCTTGATTCCTCCAGTTCCATTCTTCTTTCTCAAGATTGCTTTGGCTATTCGAGGTTTTTTGTATTTCCATACAAATTGTGAAATTATTTGTTCTAGTTCTGTGAATAATACTGTTGGTAGCTTGATAGGGATTGCATTGAATCTATAGATTGCTTTGGGTAGTATAGTCATTTTCACAGTATTGATTCTTCCAATCCATGAACACTGTATATTTCTCCATCTATCTGTATCCTTTTTGATTTCTTTCATCAGTGTTTTATAGTTTTCTATGTATAGGTCTTTTGTTTCTTTAGTTAGATATACTCCTAAGTATTTTATTCTTTTTGTTGCAATGGTGAATGGTATTGTTTCCTTAATTTCTCTTTCTGTTTTCTCATTGTTAGTGTATAGGAATGCAAGGGATTTCTGTGTGTTAATTTTATATCCTGAAACTTTACTATAGTCATTGATTAGCTCTAGTAATTTTTTGGTAAAATCTTTAGGGTTTCCTATGTAGAGGATCATGTCATCTGCAAACAGTGACAGTTTTACTTCTTCTTTTCCTATCTGGATTCCTTTTATTTCTTTTTCTGCTCTGATTGCTGTGATCAAAACTTCCACTACTATTCAACATAGTTTTGGAAGTTTTGGCCACAGCAAAATTTTTATTTTAATTCAAGATATATATGTTATTGCTTACACAGTTAAACTTATTTACCTAGAAGATTTTTCTACCTTTAAATATTGATTACTTTGAAATGATTTTTCCTAATTCTGTATCACATTGCACCCACTTCTCCTAGAATACCTCTAGTAACAGAAAATTATCAAAAGGAAAGCAAAGCTAATAATGAGCCTCTATGCAAGAGTAACATGCTTTTATTTTTCCATTTGTTTTTATTAGTTGAAGGCTAATTACTTTATACTATTGTAGTGGTTTTTGTCATACACTGACATGAATTAGCCATGGATTTACATGTATTCCCCATCCCAATCCCCCCTCCCACCTCCCTCTCTACCTGCTTTTTAAAATTGAAAAAAATTGGATACAGGATCTGAAGATAGGTTACACTTATATTAATGCAAACCAGCATTTGGTTTTTATAGTTTTCCTGCTATTCTGTGGCATGGGATGATTGTTGTTGTTGGTTAGTAGCTAAATTGTGTCCGACTCTTTGGCAACCCCACAGACTGTAGCCCACCAAGCTCCTTTGTCTGTGGGATTTCCCAGGCAAGAATACTAGAGTGACTTGCCATTTCCTTCTCCAGGGGATATTCCTGACCCAGGGATCAAACCTGTGTCTCCTGCATTGACAAGCAGATTCCTTACCACTGAACCACCCGTGGATTATGTAATTTGCCCTAAATGTTATAGCCAGTAAGTTGTTAAACCAAGATTTCAAAGGCAGTCTGGCTCTAGAATCTGAGTTGGTAGCCACTGTGTGAAGTGACTTATCAATGTCAAGCTTCCTCTTTCTGCTCTACCACCAAAACATTTGAAATTGTGCCTCTCCAAAAATATCCAGAATCTATTGCTACACTACTAAGGAACTTAAAGATATTCAATATTATAAAATGGCTAGACTTTATTTTGTTTAAAATATTTATACTACAAAACTAATATACATTGTATACAAAAATTCAAATAATAAAAGTGTGTTCAAAGTAAAAAGTAAAGATTGGGAGATTAGGATTGACTTGTACACAGTGCTATATCTAAAATAGATAACCAAAAAGGACCTACTGTATAACACAAGGAATGCTGCTCAATATTCTGTGATAATTTAAGTGGGAAAATAATTTGGAGAAAAATAGATACATGTAAATGTATAACTGAATTACTTTGCTGTACACTTGAAACTATTACAACATTGTTAACCAACATGCACCAATGTTAAAAAAAAAAAATGTAAAAGAAAGTAAAAAGCCGTAGCCTGACTTTTAAGACTCTCATTTTACAGGTGATTAATTTGCTTATCTATGTCTTACAATTTATTCCCAGTGCTTATCCGATAGCCTTGCTTCCCTTTGGCTACTCCTCACCTACCCTACATCACTATTTCTCATTGGCTGGACTGCTTTCTGCAGACAATTCAAGATTCCCTGCTGATGCTGTGGCTAAATGTGATCTCTTTCTCACTCTTATCTTGAAAGTTCCTGAAAACCAAAGACCACATGTGAGTTCTGTAACCATGTGCATCTTTCCTCACCACATGAGACAAAAAACAACCTAAGTGGCACATATGATCACATATGTAGTATGTAGTCATGTGTAGTATATAGTTCTATATGACTACATATGACTACATCCAAGAAATATCAATCATGTCTAAGCACCTTACCTGCCTCCTGAGAAACCTGTATGCAGGGTCAAGAAGAAATAGTTAAAACCAGACATGGAACAATAGAATGGTTAAAAATAGGGAAAGGAGCATATTAAGGCTATATATTGTTACCCTGCTTATTTAACTTATATGCAGAGTACATCATATGAAGTGCTGGGCTAGATGAAGCACAGGATGGACTCAAGATTGCTAGGAGAAATATCAATAACCTCAGATATGCAGATGACACCACCCTTTTGGCAGAAAGAAAAGAGGAATTAAAGAGCCTCTTGATGAAGGTGAAAAAGGGGAGTGAAAAAGCCAGTTAAAACTTAACATTCAAAAAATGAAGATCATGGTATCCAGTTGCATCACCTCATGGCAAATAGATGGGGAAACAATGGAAACAGTAGGGACTTTATTTTCTTGGGCTCCAAAATCACTGCAGATGGTGACTGCAGCTGTGAAATTAAAAGACACTTTCTCCTTGGAAGAAAAGCAATGACCAACCTAGACAACATACTAAGAAGCAGAAACATTACTTTGCCAACAAAGGTCCGTATGGTCAAAGCTATGGTTTTTCCAGTAGTCATATATGGATGTGAGAGCTGGACAACAAAAAGTACTGAGCACTGAAGAATTGATACTTTCAAACTGTGGTGTTGCAAAAGATTCTTGAGGGTCCCTTGGACTGCAGTAGATCAAACCAATTAATCCTAAAGGAAATCAACCCTGAATATTCATTGGAAGAACTGATGCTGAAGCTGAAGCTTCAGTACTTTGGCCACCTGAATCAAAGAGCTGATTCATTGGAAAAGACCTTGATGCTGGGAAAGATTGAAGGTGAGAGGAGAAGGGGACGACAGATGAGATGGTTGAATGGCATCACCAACTCAGTGGACATGAGTTTGAGCAAGCTGCAGGAGATGGTGAAGGACAGGCAAGCCTGGTGTGCTGCAGTCCCTGGGGTCACAAGGAGTCAGACACGACTGAGCGATGGAACAATAACAACAATAAGTGGAAAGAATTTGCTCAAGTTTTGATGAATTAGCTGGAAAGTTTTGATATTTTACAGTTTGAAGATATTTCATAGAAAATCTAATCCAAACTATTATTTTATATATGAGAAAGCAGAGACTCAAAGAAATGCAGAGGATGGAAAGCGTACTTTGAAATTAAACAGATAAACATTTAAATCCTGGCTCTGCCTGCAACTAGCTGGCTGTGCAATCTTATCAATTTCCCTAATCTTTCTGATTGTCAGTTTTCTTTTCTATTAATATAAAACTGCAAGGATTATTGCATTTTACCCATTGCCACTATCACCAATCTTTCTAATGTAAACCCCCACAATCCCTTGCCTGGTTTCTGGATAGCTTCCTGACTTTTACTTCTTATAATTTCTTCTCCATTCAACACCCAAGGTGAACTTTCATAAAACACAAATCAGATCACTTCACACTTAGTCCTTCAAAGACTTTTCATTGGTTTCAGAGTAAAATCCTATAAAGCCTTGTGTGAGCTGACCTCTGCCTTTCCTGGATTCACATCTCTTCTTGGCCCCTCTCCAGCCACACGAGTCCTTTCTTTTCCTGGAACATGCAAAATATGTTCTGGCTTGAGAAATTTGATTAATTGTTTCTGTGTCTGGGGTGCCATCTGCCTAGTTCTCCACTGAATAGTTCCATGTCATTCTTTAGGTCCAAATACTCACTTCCATCCATTGTCACTCTCTAGGATAAGCTTACATATTAACTTCTGTATATCACATTAATCTTTAAAATTTTTTACAGCATTTATCATTATCTGTAATTATCCTGCTTTTAAAAAAATGTGTTTATTTTAAACTATCCATATCTCTTTGTATATAAGATTGTTATTGTATCAGAACAGCATCTAACACACAGGAGCAATTCTCAGATTTTAGGTGTTCTGATTTATAACAATACCAGCACACATAACTTTTGATGTGAGATCATGGAAGTAGCTACTTGTTCCCATGGGATTTCCTTTGGGCTAGCAGTCAGATTTTAGGCCTTTTCTACCTCCCTGTGACTGGGAAGGTCAGATCATGGTAAGGAGGGGACAATGCTAGCTCAGGGCCAGAGGACAGTGAAGAGTGGACCGGAGGAAGTCTAGGGGACATCGCCAGGGCCAAGGGAGTCAGTGTCAGTAATGGTGAGTACTGTCAAGGTCTGAGTGTGAATTTGGTTTGGATCTTCCTCCTTCCCCAGTTGTTACTCATACCCCTGACTATACTCCAGGGGGTTAGAAGTTAAGTACACAGAGTTTAGGATAGTGAATGCTTTCTATTACTGTCTTCGGCTTCCAATTACCAGGTGCTTTTGACTTTGGCGAGAAGAAGGCTAAAGCATCTGCTTCAGGCAATTTTTAGGCCCTGAAACACCATCACTAAACTGACCATGAGGCTTTTCAGGAGGTAAGAATTCAAGGACTGATCCCAAAATAGCATGTTCACAGAATACAAGAGCTTTTGAAACTCTGCACTACACTCTGCAGTCTCTACCCTCTAGTGCTTTGATGACCCAATTTCAAAACCTTGCCCAAGCCTGGACTCTTCCTGCTTAGAGAAGTTCTCAGAAGGAGGTCAGTAAAAGCTGAGAATGGCTCAGATCTGGGAAAAGGCCAGCAATACAGGATCTGAGGTTGGCAGCAGGGAGTTGCCCAGTGAGCAAGAGGCAAACTAACAAAACACCTTCAGGATTTATAGTGATCCTTCAGAGCTGGACGCTTCTTTCTTCTTTGACATACAGCGTTGTATAATTTTAAGGTGTATGATATAATGAATTGGTATGGTATTTATTTCAGGGTGATGGCCATAATCTAGTTAGCATCCATCACATCACATAGTCGCAAGTTCTTTTTCTCTCATGTGGGGAACTTTTCAGATCTACTCTCTTCCTTCCTTCTTTCTGTGCTCAGTCTTGTCTGACTCTTTTCAACCTCATGGGTAGAAGCCTGCCAGGCTGCTCTGCCCATGGGATTTTCCAGGACAGAATACTAGAGTGGGTTGCCATGCCCTCCTCCAGGGGATCTTCTTGACTCAGGGATTGAATCAATATCTCCTGCATTGGCAGGCAAATTCTTTATCACTGCACCACCTGGGAAGCCCAATCTAAACTCCCTTAAGAGTTTTCAAATAGGCAATACACTATTATTAACTAGAGTCACCCTGTTGTATATTACATCCAGAACCTTCTTCTAACTAGTAGTTTATACCTTTTGAACACCTTCCTATTTTGCCCACTCACCAGGCCCTGTCTCTAGCAACCACCAATCTGTTCTCTGTATTTTTGAGTTCAGTGTTGTTGTTTTTTAATTTAATTTAAGATTCCATAAATGAGTGAGATTGTATGGTATTTGTCTTTCTCTGTCTGATTTATGTCACTTAGCATAATGCCATCAAGGTCCATTCATGTTGTTGCAAATCGATGCATTTCCTTCTTTTTAATGGCTGAAGAGTATCTCATTTTATATATTTTTATATGCATTGTCTTCATTCATTCATCTATTAATGGATGCTTAGGTTGTTTATATATCTTGACTAATGCTGCAAAGAATATGGGGCTTCCCAGGTAGCACTAGTGGTGAAGAACCCGCCTGCCAATGCAGAAGACTAAGAGACACGGGCTCTATCTCTGGGTCAGGAAGATCTCCTGGAGGAGGGAATGGCAGCCCTCTCCAGTTTTCTTGCCTGGAGAATCCCACAGAGAGAGGAGCCTGGGGGACTACAGTCCATGGGGTCACAAAGAGTCAGACATGACTGAAACGACTTAGCTTGCACACATATATGCATTTTCTTTATCTACTCATCTGTTGATGGACACTTAGAGCATTTGTTTCCATATCTTGACTGATGCTGCAAAGAATATGGAAGTACAGATATCTCTTTGGATAGTAATTTTGTTTCCTTGAAATCTATACCCAGAAGTGGAATTGTTGGATTGTATAATAGTTATAATTTTAATTTTTGGAAGAACTTCCATACTGTTTTCCATAATGGATGCACAAGTGCTCCTTACTGGCATTTATTATTTCTTATCCTTTTGATGAAAAATTTATCTCATAATCTTAATAATGAAACTTGCTTTCTGTGCTCTTTATGATCAATAAGAAGGATGCACTCTCAACCTGAGAGCTTATTCTGGGTCTTATATTTATTATTTCTGATCAACAGCACAGAGGGCAAAGGCTTCTCTCCTCCTTCCTACCCTGCTTTGCTTGATCCTAATTATCCCCACCTTACTCAATCAGGTGCATTTTGGGAAGAGAGTGACAGAAGGGACAGTTAGCTATGGAGCAGGAGTTACCATATTCTACTTTCAAGTACAGATGAGGCCAATACCACAGTTGTACAGCCTCATGGGACCTGCCTGTTGATCTTAGGTCTTAGATACTTTGATCTTCCTGCATCCATGAGGATCATGATGAAGCAGGCACTTAGAATCGAGACTCTCAGGACTGATGTTGGGGCAGCAGTGGTGAGGGTAGAAAATGGGAGGTGTGGCAACCAGATCAGCCTTTGGTAATGAGGACGTAAGAGAAGGCAAGAGCCCCACTTGAATTTCACGACCTATTTCTCTGCTCCCTTATCTCTATTCTTTCAGGGGCAAAGTCCTCCCATGGTAGGTCTGTGGTAATTCTCCAGTTAGATGCAGAAAGCCATTTCAAAACCTTCACTTCTCTTATCCTCTCAGGTCTGGCCAGAGCATTTCCAACACCATTACTCAAGAGAACATCTTCCTGACACTGTGTTGTGCCTCCCTTTTACCCTTTTGCTCTTCCTCTCTCAAACCCTGCTGGCAGATATCAGCAGGTCCATCTTGAGCTTTGCTTAGACCTCTTGGGGAAAGCTTATTTGAATCTCCAGTTTCTGCTTTGACTTCCTTTCTGCCAAAAAAAGGCTTCATTTGGTATAAAATCACACAGAATAAACCCCAAATTATTACAATCCAGTCCTTTCCTAAATTTACCCTCAAATATTCCGCAACACGCTCAGTTGCTGCTTTCTCAGTGTGGAAGGCTCTTTTTCATGTCCTTCACACAGGGGGCTCTTCTCAAAGGTCACTTTCTCATACGAGTCTTCACTGATTATAAGCTCAATTGGTCTCCTTTGTTGTTGTTCCCTCTCCTTTTATCCTTCATAGTGTTTCTCATACTGGATAGTTTAAATAAGCAATATGTCTACTTGTTTAATATCTGTCTTCTCAGTTAGACTATGTGTTCCATGGGCAAGAATGATGTAAGTTCTGTGCACCCTTGTCTCTACAACGCCCGGTAGAGGGCCCTGTGGATGCTGGGTGCTCAGTACAGTGGGAAGTAGCACAACAAAATAATTAAGCATATAAATCTGGAATTCAATTTCTTGAGTTGAAATTCTGCTTTTATAACTCACTTTGTGGCCCAGGTTCATTAACATGAACCACTTTGTTCTTCAATTTTCCCATCAATACTATGGGACAATAATATTTACTCATAGCGCCATTGTGAGCATACATAAAATGTTTGGTACAATGCCTGTCAAGTTATAAGTGTCAATAAATGCTAATTAATGTTGGGATGTCTGGGTTTAGAGTCCTAGCAAGGGCTGTGATGAAACGGCATAGAGCCCAGGGAGCAAACATTGCCTATATAGTGAACTTTTCTGACCACCGAGTGCTGAAAAACCTCAAAAATAACTTTCCAGATTAGAGAACTAAGAAACAGAAATTAATGCATTTAACCATTTGGCAAACATTTATCATAGGCTTTATATGAGTACGAGGTGCTATGCGGGGTATTATATGCTAGAAGTCATAAGTGACTTTGTGGGTATTGGTGGCAGAAAATCAGGTGATTCAAACGTAGGTAATGAGGGAGCTCACACTTCCTGAAACACTGGTTTAAACCACGGGTTTTAATATTTTTCTATCTCAGTGCACGAGAATCATAACATCTCCCGTCAATAAGAGACTGACTATGGCAGTGATGTTCTTGGCGGGGGGCAGGAAGCACTGAGAAGGAACCTGTGTGTTTGAAGTAGCCTTGTCTCCAGAGAGACTGGTGTGGCCTCTTTAGGAGAGGAGACTAGCTCCCATCCTGTCAAGAGCCTTTGCAAGCACCGGCAGCAAAGCAGACGCATGAGATACATACAGTGTTTATTATGGAACACAATAAAAGCAAATGCACACACACAGGCTTAACTGACAACACTGACGACACAGCGGCTGGCAGTATTGGGGACAAGAGAGGGGGGTGCTCAGGGGAGGATTCATCCACGGCCTCCTTTCTCAGTGGAATCCAGGTCAGGTGGAGAAGGGGCAGCATGGAAGGATGTCAGCCCTGCTGAAGGGGAGAGGGTGTCAGCAAGCGACTTCCGCTGTAGCCCCAGCTCTGCCACCTTCTATCTCAGTCCCCACTGCTTGTACGGACATATCAATATCCTCTCACTATGCTATCTTGAGCTCTGGATCATTCTCGATTCTTTCTTCTCTCCATTGAAAGGTAACTAACTGCCCTGAGTCTCATTCCTTCAGTGCCCTAGTTGTTGCTAGAGGGTAACCTTTGCTAATGGATTGTCAAAGTATCCAGAAAACATGAAATAATTCAAACTGTCACCCCTGCCCCTTACACATACACAGAATGCCCAAGCCTTTGGAAGGTCCAAAGATGAGGCACTAAATTCTGTTGATCACGTTATGCTGGTAAGAAGAAAACAGGCAGCCTTATTTTTCTCTATTGACAAATGCAAGCTCTTAACAGAAGTTATCATGACAGCCAACAGTTTTTGAACATTAAGTACGAATTAACAGTCAAATAGTCACAAGGACATTTTTTGAAGTAGGTCTTCTTATTCATACTTTACCTAAGACAAAACAGAGGCTCAGAGAAGTTAACTCACACAGCTACTAAGTGGCCATGCCAGGGTTTTAATCCAGGTTGTTTGGCCCCTGAGTCACTTGACTAACTCTTGTGGAGCACACCAGTGATACTTCCTCCCAGGCTGGACCATACGTGCTCAAGGGCTTGTGCTCTTAATTCAGGTAAGCACTTCTGGGTAAGAGCAAGCCTAATTTTAGTAGCATCTTCAATTTCAGGAGAACTGGTAGACTGAATTAGGAGCTTCGTCTCAAAGCCAATCCAATTTTCCACATTTAAAATCCAAACAGGCTTGATGTTTCTAAGACCATATAAGGGTATTTTGGATATACTATGAGTGTTTCCATTGAACTTCATGTCATCTTTTAGTTTCAGAAGAAATTATTCCCGAATAACCTCAACATGAGAGTTCTCTTTTCTTTCCCATGTGAATGCTTAAATTGGTCTTAGGTCACCTTGGAATTATGTCATTTCTCAACAACTTAAATGTGACACTTCAATACAATCCCTTTAGTTCTGTTTCATTTCTTTTCATTTGAATAATGTTGACTTGACATTTTCATCTCCAGGATGAGAAATAACACAAGTAAAAATCATTCTATATTTTATCAGCTTTCCCCCAAGCTATTGTGCAGCAAAAGTCACATTCTACAAATCTCGTTTCCTCACTAGTTTTTTTTTTTTTTTTTTTACAGGGGATTGAGGGAGAGGCATTTTTCAAAATTGTAAAAGTCAGGGGACCTCTGTATTATTTCTGCAAATTCCTGTAAATCTCTAATTGTTTCAAAATAATTTTTAAATTGTGAAATATACACAGAGAGTATGTTAGCGAATATGTGTGGTTTAAAGGGAACACATTTGTGAACATAGATGTCCACCACCCTGATTAAAAAACAACATCCCCAGTGCCTTAGAAGCCTGCTTCCCATCTTGCCATGTGCCCCTTTCCAGTTACATCTTCTTGTCTCTTACCTGGAGGGACTATCTTCCTGCCTCAGTTTTGACCAGAACTTAAAAATGGTGCAACTAGAGGCAGGCAGGACTGGCTAGTTTGAGAGTCAGAAAGCTCATGAGCAATACAAATCTATCTGGCTCCAAAGAATTGACTATAGCAATTAGCAAACAGTCTGAGCTTTTCCAATTTGTGTTACTGAGGGACAGCTTCTTTCATTCCTTGACCGTTTTTACTCTAAATTCATTGTCTCTTACCCATTATAGACATTCTACTATATATGTTTGAGTATGAGTCGGAATGGGGCAGAGGGGAGAGTGTGGGGAATGGTAGATATAGGTTTCAGTCAGTTTGAAGATCAGTTCAGTCATAAACTGACAACATTGGTGTGAGTTCTTTTTTAAAATAAAGAAAGATTGGCTTATGCGTAACCTATTTGTTCTTTTTCCTTAGTACAATTACTGTATTAGAAGTGGAGTTCTCTACCTCTCCAATATTTGCTATGTAGGCTTTATCTCCTGAGGATCACTAGGGAGGAATTAATGATTCTGAATGCTGTCCCGTCCTTCCAAGAAGCTGGAGTGCCTTGATCCTAGTAGGAGATGATTTATTAGTTTGACTCTCAAAAGAGGCTTCTGATGGCAATCCACCCTAAGATGAACTCTTCTAATTTGTGGTGAGGGTCACATGCATGGGTGCTAAGTTGCTTCAGTCATGTCTGACTCCTTGAGACCCTATGGACTGTAGTCTGCCAGGTTCCTCTGTCCATGGTATTCTCCAGGCGAGAATGATGGAGTGGGTTGCCATGCCCTCCTCCAGGGGATCTTCCCAAACCAGGGATTGAACCTGTGTCTCCTGTGACTCCTACATTGCAGGTGAATTCTTTACCACTGAGCCACAGGGGAAAGCCCAAGGGTCACATAAGGAGACGCAATCATCTTATCTTCCCTGATATCCCTCAGCTGCTTTCTATGAGAAGTTCTCACAGAGATTATGAGATAGGGCAATAGTGTGGTTGAACTGGGAGGGATTGTATAAAGTAAATAGGAACACAATTCTTATATACTTGAACTAGAGATGTTGCATTGTGTATTCTCTGAATGTTGGTGGGGATCATAAGATCAGAGAAATTCCTAAAGATTTTTTTTGCCAGATTTGTGCTTGTATTCTGTGTATTATTTCATAATTCCAAATCACAGCCCTCACAGCTTATGTGCGTGCATGCGTGTGTTTGTGTGTGTAAGGGAGAGGGGGCAGGAAGGGAGCACACGAAGTCCTGTGATAGTAAATGAATGGATTTGAAGATTATTTCAATCACACAAGATACTTTAATTTACCTTTGTAGTACAGAGGTTTTTTTTTTTAATACAGATGCTAATTACATAGTCTTATATAATTAAGATTATGATGCCTCTGAAACATCAGTTTCTGCATGTTTATGGACTAAAGTGTTCAAGGAATGACATGATTTTCTGCTTCTCTGAATAAGAAAAAAGTTTAAAGTTTTAGCATCAAAAGAAAAAAGACTAGTGATGCCTCTGAAATGTAGCTCCTTAGAAGAGTTCTTGTGTATTTGGTGACCCATACTGGTGAAGAGTAGCTGTTTCCTTGCCTTGTGGATCTGGGTAGCTCTGGGCTCATGGATATTTGAAAGAATGTCAATTTCATCTTCTTGTAACTTCAAGGTGGAGGTTGTCCTTTAGTTCAGTTCAGTTCAGTTCAGTTCAGTTCAGTTGGTCAGTCATGTCCGATTCTTTACGACCCCATGGACTGCAGCATGCCAGTCTTCCCTGTCCATCACCAACTCCCAGAGCTTACTCAAACTCATGTCCATTGAGTCGGTGATGTGTTCCAACCATCTCATCCTCTGTCCCTTCTCCTCCCACCTTCAATCTTTCCCAGGCATCAGGGTCTTTTCCAGTGAGTCAGTTCTTCACATCAGGTGGTTAAAGTATTGGAGTTTCAGTTTTAGCATCAATCCTTCTAATGAATATTCAGGACTTATTTCTTTTAGGATTGACTGGTTGGATCTCCTTCCTATCCAAAGGACTCTCAAGAGTCCTCTGCAACATTACAGTTAAAAAGCATCAATTCTTCGGTGCTCAGCTTTCTTTATAGTCCAACTCTCACTTCCATACATGAATGTTGGAAAAACCAAAACTTTGACTCCCTCACTTTCTTCCAACCAGTGAAGTTGCTCAGTCATGTTCGACTCTTTGTGATCCCATGGACTGTGGCCTACCAGGATCCTCCATCCATGGAATTTTCCAGGCAACAGTACTGGAGTGGGTTGACATTTCCTTCTCCAGGGGATCTTCCCGACCAGGGATCGAACCCAGATCTCCTGCATTGCAGGCAGACGCTTTACCATCTGAGCTACCAGGGAAGCCCAAAACTTTGACTAGACGGACCTTTGTTGGCAAAGTAATGTCTCTGCTTTTTAATATGTTGTCTAGGTTGGTCATAGCTTTTCTTCCAAGTAGCAAGCACGTTTAATTTCATGGCTACAGTCATCATCTGCAGTGATTTTGGAGCCCCCCAAAATAAAGTCTATCACTGTTTCCATTGTTTCCCCATCTATTTGCCATGAAGTGATGGGACCTGATGCCATGATCTTAGTTTTCTGAATGTTGAGTTTTAAGCCAACTTTTTCACTCTTCTCTTTCACTTTCATCAAGAGGCTCTTTAGTTCTACTTTGCTTTCTGCCATAAGGGTGGTGTCATCTGCATATCTGAGGTTATTGATATTTCTCCCAGCAATTTTGATTCCAGCTTGTGCTTCATCCAGTCCAGCATTTCACACGATGTACTCTGTGTATGAGTTGAATAAGCAGGATAACAATATACAGCCTTGACATACTCCTTTCCCAATTTGGAACCAGTCTGTTGTTCCATGTCCAGTTCTAACTGTTGCTTCTTGACCTGCATACAGATTTCTCAGGAGGCAGGTCAGGTGGTCTGGTATTCTCATCTCTTGAAGAATTTTCCAGAGTTCATTGTGATCCACATAATCAAAGGCTTTGGCCTTTGATTTGGCCTTTATTTTAGTCAATAAAGCAAAAGTAGATTTTTTTTGGAACTCTCTCACTTTTTCGATGATCCAACAGATGTTGGCAATTTGATCTCTGGTTTCTCTGCCTTTTCTAAATCCAGCGTGAACATCTGGAAGTTCACAGTTCATGCACTATTGAGCTTTGTTCATAGTGATGCTTCCTAAGGCCCAGTTGACTTTGCATTTCAGGATGTCTGCCTGTAGGTGAGTTATCACACCATTGTGGTTAGCTGGGTCATGAAGATCTTTTTTGTATAGTTCTTCTGTGTATTCTTGCCACTTCTTAGTATCTTCTGCTTCTGTTAGGTCCATACCATTTCTGTTCTTTATTGTGCCCATCTTTGCATGAAATATTCCCTTGATATCTCTAATTTTCTTGAAGAGATCTCTAGTCTTTCCCATTCTATTGTTTTCCTCTATTTCTTTGTATTGATCACTTGGGAAGGCTTTCTTATCCCTCCTTGCTATTCTTTGGAACTCTGCATTCAGATGGGTATATCTTTCCTTTTCTCTTTTGCCTTTTGCTTCTCTTCTTTTCATAGCTATTTGTAAGGCCTTCTCAGACAACCATTTTGCCTTTTTGCATTTCTTTTTCTTGGGGATGGTCTTGATCACTGCCTCCTATACAATGTCATGAACTTCCATCCATAGTTCTTCAGACACTCTATCAGACCGAACCCCTTAAATCTATTTGTCACTTCCACTGTATAATTGTAAGGGATTTGATTTAGGTCATACGTGAATGGTCTAGTGGGTTTTACTACTTTCTTCAATTTAAGCCTGAATTTGGGAATAAGGAGTTCATGATCTGAGCCACAGTCAACTCCCAGTCTTGTTTTTGCTGACTGTATAGAGCTTCTCCATCTTGGCTGCAAATAATATAATCAGTCTTATTTCAGTATTGACCATCTGGTGATGTCTGACCATCTGGTGACATCTGGTGATGTC
Source organism: Cervus canadensis (assembly GCF_019320065.1). NCBI lineage: Eukaryota > Metazoa > Chordata > Mammalia > Artiodactyla > Cervidae > Cervus > Cervus canadensis. Next base: position 18,345,541 of record NC_057396.1, read on the forward strand.
CATGTATAGAGTCTTCTCTTGTGTTGTTGGAAGAGCATATTTGCTATGACCAGTAGGTTCTCCTTGGAATAAAAGCTATGAACAACCTAAATATCATAGAAAAGCAGAGATATTACTTTGCCGACAGAGGCCCATCTAGTCAAAGCTGTGGTTTTTGCAACAGTCATGTATGGATATGAGAGTTGGACTATAAAGAAAGCTGAGTACTGAAGAATTGTTGCTTTTGAACTGTGGTGTTGGAGAAACACTTAAGAGTCCCTTGGACTGCATTGAGATCAAACCAGGCCATCCTAAAGATCAGTCCTGAATACTCATTGGAAGGACTGATGTTGAAGCTGAAGCTCCAATACTATGGCCACCTGATGCTAAGAACTGACTCATTGGAAAAGACCCTGATGCTGGGAAAGATTGGAGGTAGGAGGAGAAGGGGATGTCATAGGATGAGATGACTGGAAGGTATCGCCAACTTGATGGACATGAGTTTGAGTAAGCCCTGGGAGCTGGTGATGGACACGGAAGCCTGGCTTACTGTGGCCCATGGGGTCACCAAGAGTTGGATACAAACGAGCACTGGACTGACTGAGCAAGGGGAAGAAAGGAACACACATGGGCAGCGTGAAGAGACACAGCAGGCCGGGCTTGTGAAACGAGTGTAACCAACCTGGCTTTTGCTGTCATCTTTATTTCTTCCCAATGAATTCCCAATTTTGTTTAGAAATGTACCTCTCCCCCACTTGTTCTGGGGTAAAATGGGAAGGAAACTGACTCTATCCCAAGCACCAGTGGGTGTATCCTGGTCAGCCTGCAACCCAATCCTATTCATTCCACTCCCTTTGGCAGGGATTAGTTTAGAAGCGGATATGTCTCCAATTCTAGCCAGAGTGATGTGAAGTAAGCTGTTCTGGGGATTAAAAAATGTCTCATATACTCTTAAGAAGGAAATACTATTAGACACGTTCCCTTTCTTTCTTTGGATTATTGTGCTGGCCTGGATGTGGTATCTGAATCTGTGGGTAGTGGTCTTCTTTCTAGACAAAGCATGCAAGATGGCAAAGCCAAGAGGATTCGGAGAAGTGAGGACAGAATCACCTGATCTGTGAAATTCTTGTTATGTGAGATAATACCTTTCCTAAATGCTAAAGCTAACTGCAGTTAGGATTTTCTGTGACTGGAAGCTGAAGCCATCTTGATGTAGTAAGAGAGATGAAAAGTTTAAGATGACTCTAAGGTTTCAGCCTGGGGGACTAGAAGAGTGATTGATTAGTCTCTCCTGTGGTGGAAAATGATTGGACTTTAGAATCTGACAGCCCTGGGTCCAAGTTCCAGTTCTACCACTTACTGTATGACTAGAGAAACTGTTCAGCTTCTCTTAGCATGTTTTTCCTTTTTCAGAAGTCTAATAATTATGCATAGTCTCACAGAGTTATTGTAAAGACAGTAAGATAACACATAGGAAGTGCTTGTCGCTAGTAGTAAATCTGGTTTCCTGCATCCCCAATTCCATATCTGTCACCTGGTTCCAGAGAGTAGTTTCTTTCTAAACCTAGCCTGCTGCCCTGATGTCATAGACCTCAGCTCTTAGCACAGTGTCTATATACAATAAGTGATGAATAAAAATTGAAATGAAGGATGCACAGATGGATGGAGTTAGGGAGCACAGAAGGATGAAAGTCATGGTGTTATGTTGGGAAGGGCTTGGTGGGCCAGATTAGGTGTAAGGCCAAGCAGTTTTGTAAATTCTTAGTTTAACAGTACAGTGGAATGTCAGATGGAATAGTCAGCAGGCAGTTTTAAACAGGAGGAATTGTGTCAAACACTTGTTTGACCACAGTGCCATATTTGAGTGGTTTTAATAATAATTTGGGGCTGCCCTGGTGGCTCAGTAGTTAAGAATCTGACCAATGCAGGAGACAAGAGTTTGATCTCTGGGTCGGGAAGATCCCCTGAAGAAGGTAATGGCAACCCACTCTAGTATTCTTACCTGGGAAATCCCACAGACAGAAGAGCCTGCTGTGTTACAGTTCATGGAGTTGCAGAGTTGGACATGATTTAGTGACTAAGAAAAAAACAACTATGATAATTTTAAGTGGGAGGAATGAAGGGGCCATAAGAGTACTATACCTCACAGTTTTTAGTTGGTACAATAAGGGATTAAGAGAGTTAGAGTTTGATTTCAGTCTAATAACCACTAAATCTGTCCACTTAAGGAGAAGGAAACATTTAATTGTTTAACATCTTGTAAAAAAAATAACAATTTAATGTCCTTGTTAAATTGGATGGGTGGCTTTGACATTACACAGAACCAATTTTAGTCACCCTTGTTGTGGCAGAAGCCCGGTTACCAGGATTTGTATAACACCTGGCAGGCAAAGATCTGGGTACCAGAAGAGAAGCTCACCATGTGGCCATGAGCAGGGGCCTGTGGGAGGCCTCAAATCCATTTGTGGTTAAAACCCTCATGTTTAGGCTTTTTGTGGCCTCTCTCAATGCCCGGAGGAGCCACAGTAGATAAATTATCCAGTCATTACAATTGCAATAAATACAAATTGACCTCATTTACTCATTGCTTGGGTGTAGAATTTCTGGATGTAGAAGGACAGACTGAATACTAAAACAAATTAATGACAATTTTGAATGCTGTAATCGTATTTCCTGGTTTACAAGGGCTTGGTTTGTTTTCCTGCCAACTGAATGATTCTCATTTGAAAAACACAGATGCATGTTGGCAGGTCCTGTGCTATCCCAAACACACTGTTAGAAACTCAAATATAGTTATTTAAATTGCCAGATAAAAGTACAAGTTCTCACCCAGCTCAGCTGTTGTAAATGCTTATGAGACAGAGTGCCTGGCTCAGGCTTTGGATCACTTTTTTTTTTTTTTTTTTTGGATGGAGGTGAGAGGAGAGTTACGGGTGTAAAATCGGGAAGCTGGGGCCAAAGTGTTGTCAATTCTTCATATCTTTCTCCTTCTAATTCCTGTAGAGATGAGAAAAGAGATGTTGGATAACTTGCTTCTACCGTAGGATGGGGCCTGCATGTCTTTGCAAAACCAAGACCAGTAGGCAAGCAATCCTCTTCTTGCAGGGACCAAACACCCTCCCACTCTGTCACTTTGATTTACATGGATTATCTCATATAATCCTAAAACAGCCCTGGAAGGAGAGACTGTGGCTATCATCATGTTGCAGATGAGGAAGCAAAGGTGAAGAGACATTAAGTACTTTGCTTAGCATGAAATGGCTAAGTTCACTGGCAGAATGAGACTTGAACCCCAACCTAGGTTTCTTAGATTCCAAAGCCAATATTCATAACCCTGAACAATATTGTCCTTAACCAAGCGAGTGTAGAGGGCTAGGAAACAGAGGTTGCCAGGAATGCTAGGATCTTTGAGAATTTCGAAGTGCTTGTAGGCAGATATTTGGAATAGGGCCATGGGGCTTCCTAAGTGATGGGGCTGTAGTCACAGGTTTAGCTTAATAAAAAGATTGCCTTTCATCCTTAGCACAGGGATAATGAAATAATATGGATTATGAAAACTCATCACTTGTTTGGCAAAAATCCCTCCAGTGTTAGCCAGATGAAACCTTAGATGATTTGGAGTTCAGCAAAGTTCACAACACCATCAGAATCTGTGTCCAGCACAGGCTTGCTCTCTGTAGAGCCCCACTCATACTTAGGACCCAATGCATTTTTCTTCTTAACACCTGATTTTCAAGCACAGTGTTGGATTCTATTCCTACCTAGACCACAATAGAGAATATTTGCTTCTTCCTTTCTGGTAATGAATTGTTCCCTTTTGCTCATTTTCCAAATATAAGAAGAGATCTTGCAGGAACGCTTTAATCCTCCTAGATGGGGTTCTTCTGCCTTACACTTAAGCAAAAGAATTTCAATCATTTTCTTTGGTCTTCTGTGTTCAGGTCAACAGAAATCGTACTGAGTTTCAACGTAAGTTTGCTTTTCTACAATTTAAGCTTTCCCCCTCTAATTCTTCTGGCATTATTATTTGGAAACTGGCTACATAGAGGAGGGGGTGGCTGGAGGAGATGGAGGTGTTTTGTGGATATACTGAGTCCTGATTTGAGCTCAGCTTTGTAGAAGTTGACAGCTGCTCTGCTTATTAAAGAGAATATATTCCTTGTATGTCTATTTTTATATCCTCAGAGCACTAGGAAGCCTTCCTTGGAAGGGAGGTGATCTCTCTCAAGAGACTGAGCAACTTGGAAAATAATAGGGGCTTTTCAAGCTTTTCAGGTGCCTAGAAATTGCTCTTTTAGAAATAGCCTTCTGCTTTTGAAACTGTTAATTGAATAGCGTTTACATTCATAATACTACAAGAAATCATCCAACCCCATGTGCAGTTGTGACAACTGGAAAGGATTTTCAGTCATCTGCAGGCATCAGATCCTATGGGACCTCTGTTGCCCTCTCTCTGTCTCCCTGTAAGCTACGAAATACATTTTCTTCTGCTGACACTGCAGCATGAACTTTCCACAGCAACTTATTCCCCTACCACCTGTTAATAATGCCAAGAGTAATGTGTTTAACTCCCTGCACACTGTGCCAAAATGTTTACACAATTCAGCTGATTCCAGACTTTAAGGACCAGACATAAATCCTAAACTAGCTGTGTCCTTTCCAAATACTCAGGGAGTTGGTTGTGGCATTTTTGTGGGTAAAATTGGGCAGATTTTTCCCAAGTATTTTTTAATAAAAAGTAGGATACTCCTTTGGCGATTCTTTGCTAACTGTTTTGGGATTCTCAAAAATGAATGGCTTTGTAGAATGTGATCAAGTATGAGTGCATCTTTTTAAAAAAGCATTTTAAAAATTGAAGTATAGTTAATTCAAAATGTATGAGTTTCAGGTGATGAATGCTTCTTTTCAGTTAAATATCAGCATATCTGGCAATGCCCTTAAAACCAGAACTAAAACTTCTAAACTAAAAATTGTTAATATAAATATATGGAGATTATTTTTTATAGTTTATCATCTGTATTTCTAATAATATGGACTAACATTCATTTGTAATTCACTGCTTATAGTTTTAATTTATTACTATTCTGATGAAAATTCTGTACAGGTAAAAATCTACATTTTACTGCTGACAAACCTGACTTGTATTAGGAAGTGATCTGCCTAAGGTCACAGTAGGCGATGGAGCTGGATTTACCCTTTGATGTGCTTGTTTCTGAAGCTAGAACTCTTTTCCACTGTATCAAAACTGTCTAAAAACATCACATAAGGACATATCAATAGGCATGTCTCAAAAGGTTACCTTTGGAAATTTGACAGTCTATTCTTTTGGATATTCATAATGTACAGACATACTAAAGGCTCTGAGAAGTACTGAAGTAGAGAAAACTGCTTAGTTCTGTGCAACTCGGCCATTTCCAAACTTACCTGAGCCTGGTGCAATTTCCCCTCAGCACAGCTGGTAAGAGTCAGAGGCTCACAGTCTGTGGGACACAGGTGAGGGAGACACCGCACTCTGCCAGCAGCTCCCAGTGCGCCACGGGCCAGCTCTCCTTTCCCCTTCACTTGGTTTCCAGTTGTCTGTGAAGTGCCTCTTGAAGAAGATATATAGAAAACATTTCTATCTCCCCACAGCTATTCCTTATTTGTTCTCACAGAGCTAGTGCCTCTCATTAGTATCTCAGTTGTGTCTGACTCTTTGCAACCCCATGGATTGTAGCCCAATGGGCTGCTTTTTCCATGAAATTCTCCAAGCAAGAACACGGGAGTGGTTGCCATTTTTCTTTGCCTCTTGGGAGAACTTTATTCTGACTTCCTAAATGGGAAGTCCTGCCCTTCTGCAAATTTTGAAACAACAAATAAGGCATGGATTGATCAAAGCCCAAATGATTTATTCAAATCTCCAGAGAGTCAAACATTCATATCTCCATCAGAAAACCTCAACTCAGTTGAGCAAAACTCTCTGCTTGAGCAAACATTTTCATGGGACCCCATATGGTGACAAAGCCAAATGGATTGATCAGTTCCTTCAGAAAGCATTTGATATTATTATACTATCATGCACACATGGTCTAAATCTAAAATGACATCACTCCTGGATAAAGGGCTCAATGAGTGGAGAATCAGTAATTCCCAAGAGCGTAATCACTAAAGACTACTGTCCACTAAGTACCCAGCACCTAAAACTGAGAAAACCTTGCTTACAATTTCAGCCTAAGTACTTGAAAACTCCTCAAGTTCTAATTAGAATGTTCAGTTCTCTTTCAAATCCTTAGCACTGTGTAGATACACCAAGGAATTTTGAATCATTGATTAATTTATTCCTTTCTGTTCTACAACTCCTCCAGTTCATATTGTACTAATCTGGTGCTTTATATTATGTAGACAATTTTATGATTGTTAATTGACTCCATGCCAGGGACCTTTAGCTATTATTAGCAAATGAGTAGAATAGAAACTAGGCAAAATCAAGAGGGACTAGCCATGACCTTCCTGAAAGAACTTTGAAACTAAAATTGCCAATTACTGTTTTAGTCTTCTTGGTCTTTTCACTGTTATCCATCTAAGTCATAAGGTTTCTTTTTCAAGACAACCTATAATAAGGTTCAAAAGTGAAGACTCTAGAACCACTGTTTGAAGTATGCAGCATAGAAAAATTGATGAAAATTGTAAACTGTAGGTTACAAGAGCATTTTAAAAACACCCAGGGCAGAAATGACCTAGTAAAGTAAGATATTAATGAATTTGGATCCAGAAACACAGACAAAAATGTCAAAACCTTTCAGCCAAGTATAAAATAAGGAATTAAATAAAAAGCTGTTCCTCTGGATTGGACTTTTTCTAGGTCAACAACTATTGAGTCATTAAGGAAAACGAGAGTCCAAGAGATGCTGATTGCCTGTGACCAGCCTCTGTTTCCCAGATGGAGTCAGTGTGCCGCCCTTGCCAATAGCACTAACTCAGCCACCTCCTTGGGGTGGGGCCACATCTGCTTGTGTTTCTGGTCAGCCTGCTTTTTCGACCTTAGAGTGAAGGGCTGTAGTTAAAATGTGGACATTTCTTAAAGTTCAGCTGGTCCAGAGCTTTTGTAAAAGGCCAAACGCTGCAGAACAGTGATGGTTTTCTTATACCAAAAACACAATAAAATATTGTCTATCAGCTGACCTATGGAAAGAAAAGTGATTCAAGTCACACAGTGTGCTATTTGCATAACTACATGCTATAATAATCATCATGTCACCACCAGGGTTGTGATGATTGCAGAGGAATGATGAGGTTGTGCCATGCTAGCCATATACTCTTTGGGCTGATCAGAATGATCATCCTTGTGATTAAGGGCATTGTCGAGTTTGCTTTTGTTGGGTAGATCTGCATTTGCCCTCTCGTTGGAGAGAGCAGCATTTGTGAATACATTTTTTTCTTTAAATGGGAGTTTGTCTTATTTTTTGATGCACAACTTACAGAAGTCTGCTGTCACAGAATTCCAGAGCCAGCAAGGTCCCCGAAGGTCACCGAGGCTGCGTGTACAAGCTGCACACAAACAGGGTCAGGATGGTCACATCTGGCCATTGCAGTTCATTTACACAGCTGGGATACAGAAACATCAGTTTCACCACACATGCTGTGCCAAGCACCCTACTGATCCCTGGCCTCAAGGACGCGTGAAGGGCTCCATCCGCAGCACTGGGTTCTACACACCCAGTCTGCTCATGGGTGGACCAGGTGACATTGAGTGTTATGTTTGGAAGGAATCAGCACTTGTACCCTCAGAATCTGCCCATCTGCTGGCACTTTGATGAATTTCCAACCGCTAGAGTAACTCCTTCCGCTTAAGGCTGTGGTTCCCTATCATTTTTTCCCCCTTTAACACAAAGAACTCTTTTTAACATCAAAACATTTTACAGATTTCCCACATAAGCATTATATTTTTAGTTGTTGATGACAGAAAAAAGACAAAACCAAAGCTTCTAAAATCTAGAAAAAAGACACAAAACAAGAACTACTAAAATCTCAGTGGGGCTTTTACATGGTTTCATAGTTAATAAATAACACTAACAGTTTAAAATATTTGAAAAACAGTCACCCATCTATCTACTATAGTTATATTATTTATTAAATTTAGAGACAATACTTTGTAAACATGTGGATTCATGGACCTCTCAGTCTACATCCTTACTCTCTACTCTTGCGCTCATGTGCTCCATGGCCCACTGAAGGGAGTCATTGAGTGAATAGCATTTTATAAGCTTGTGTTTTCTGGAACATTGTTTCCCAGGGTTTAGAATAAGTGTGCAAAGAAAAAAAAAGTTTGGAAAAATGCTGGGCAATACAAAATCAAATTGTTTTTGTTACTTCAGGCCTTCTCAGAACCTTAGTCATTGACATGCATTTTTGAATCACTAAGATTTCAGAATTCATTAAACTTCTTGAATTATGAAAACCTTTTTTAGGCTTATCTGGGAACATTATTCTCAAGGACACAGCTCTGGATTAAAACATTGTCTCCAAAAGATGTCTGTTCAATATAAATACATAACTTGGGAGAGTAAGACTAGGAAGACTTTTGCCTCCAGGAGGATATTACCAAGATTGACTCCTAAGAGAGCTTGTTGAGTTGCCAGAGGGAACGTCTTGAAGGAATAGCTTCCCAGACAACTCACCTCTAAGGAGGCTGAGATATGTGAAATCAGAGCTTCTCGTCTCAAGTGACACTTAATGGCTGTCCTTACTTTCTCGTTAAATACCCCCCTCCTCCTTATAATAAAAATCTCAGAAGCTAAGAGAGCAAGTAGCTCAGAATCCATCAGAAATCCAAGTAGTACAGTAAATGGAAGCATTCTGGTACCATTGGGATGGATGTTCTTCAGGTTTCATAGAAAAATATTGTATGTAGAATTTCTGTCTTTAGGCTGGATACAGGTTTTGTTTGTTTCTTTTATATGGCAGTCAAGCCCCATTTCAGTGACAGAGTGAAGAGGCCTTGTCCCCTTATAGCCTGTGTGTTAGGGGTAGAGGCAGATGGCTAGAAGCTGCCTTCTATGACTTCCTCTACTGCCTTCTGAATTTCTTAAGTCTCAACTCCCCCTGATTATCCCCCTGACATATACTGAGCCCCAAATTGTCCCTATTAGAACTTCATCCTCTTTATATTTAAGATTTAGATTCCTGTTGAAATTCTGACCTTCCTGGAAAACGTAAAAGTGTATTAGTCTTTAGCAATCTTAGTGTGATGCTGAAAACAGGATTGATTATGTTGCAGGAGTGTGTGGAATGGTGAAGGCGTTTGAGTACCGGGGACAGGCCCACTGGAGCCACCTAAAAGGTGGCTCTAGATAGAGACTCAGGGGACCCCAAGGGAGCTCATTTTGCCTGTTAAGTGGCCAACTAAAACAGCTAAATCTCTGCAATAAAACAAAGGCAGGCCATCTGTGCTTGCAGACACAGCTAAACTAATGTGAGGGAGAAAATAGGAGCAATTACTTAAAAAATTTAAAGCCTCAAGCAATTCTTCCTCAATCAAGTGAATACATCAGGTTAGAGTGGTTTTGGACTTGAGGTTACTAGCAGAATGTTTTCAATTTGTCATTCTCCTTTCATGTGGAGACATCACTAATGAGTACATCTTTGCCACTCACTTATCTCGGTGGAGACATAATTTTGCTTTATAGCCCTTTCACACTACATCATGTTGATCAGTTAATAATTTATCAAGAACCTCTAGCCAAATATGAAAACAAATGTGCCCCATAACACATCACTATGTCTCTCTTTGGAACCATTCACATGAACAGGCATAAAGTCAAATTATAAAACATCTGTGCTTCTTCATCATCTTATTATAATGTGATTTTAACTTTCCATGCAATTAGAATGGAAATCATCCCAATTAAAAGGTCTGAACCACTGTGGTGCTCCTATTAAGGTGTTAAAACATTCATTCCATCAAATAGGAGAAAAAATGATTCCCTTTGGAATTTTCTCTATTAAACTAGTTTCCTAATTACGATATGCTATTTAAATAGCTTTGGCTTCACTTCTTATCTCACAAAATACAGTTCAATTAGCCTGTAAAAAATTTTAGGTCTCTAGTGACAAATCTCACAATAAATCCCATCTATAACAGAAGACAGAGATACTTATTAAAATATTCTTGGGAGATCCCATTTTCCCCTTTTTATCTGCTTATGCTCCCAAACTCAATTCTGTCTATTCTCTGAATAAAAACTATTATAATCAATAGTAACAGTAGTGCCAATAGTAATTTATTAAGCATCTACTAGGTACCCGGCAGATTACATGTGATGCTTTATTTAGTTATTTTAACAATAGTCCAATGATATAGACATTATCCACATATTACAGATGAGCGAGTGAGATTGAGAAGTGATTTGAAAGCTTTTCCTCTTACTTAATCAGTGTCTGAAATTAGATTTAAACTCACTCCTTCATCACCAAAGTTCATGTTCTTAACCACAGGGCTTATTCTAATTTTTGTTGGCCCTTTAAACAAAATTCATTGAATATAATTGTGCTTTTCTTTAGTTAATTAAACAACTAATGTCAGGTTAAAGTATAACTATTCTTACTTTACATTATGATCATTTAAAAATATACACAAAAGTAGAGGGACAGTATAAGGGATTCCAATAAATACCCATATATATACAACTGTCAGTTTATTTCTTAGGAGTATTCAAGGGCAAATTCAAGCCATCACATCACCCATGAATATATCAGTATATATCTCTGTCTGGGGGTGTTTTCTAACATAGACACCATGCCATTACTGTCCCAAACAAGGTTACTGTCTAACTTGGAGTCTGTATAAATTGGGGTGCTTGTAGGGAACAGATGGCTTATTCAAAAGAGGTATTGAAGAGAATTTAATAAGGGACTATTTACAAGATGTGGCCAGAGTTAAAGATGCCATCCCTGACGGCTAGCATTAATGGAAAACTGTTATCATGGGTGAGCCTGAAGCAAGGGGAAGACACATCCTAGAACTTGGAGAGAAAGCTGGATAGAAGAGAGAAAGATGAGCAATAGACATATTCCTGACATTCCTGACTCTCCTATAACCCTCAGCTTCTCTTGGTGCCTTTCATTGGCCAGACCCAATCAGAATTCAGAGCAAAAGTGATCCAAAACAATTAATACAGGGTTGACAAATCTCTTTCCATAAATGGTGAGAAAGTTAATATTTTTGACCATGTGGGCCACATACAGTCTCTGTCCCTTATTGTTGATTGCTTTCTCTGTATAACCATTTATTCCCCAGGTTAATAGAGATATAACTGACAAAAACTGTAAGATATTTAAAGTGTACAATGTGATGATTTGATATACATGTTCATAGTGAAAAGATTTCCTCCATTGAATTAATTAACACATCTATCACCTCACATATTTATCTTTCTCTATGTGTGTTTGTGAGAACATTTAAGTTCTACTCTCTCAAACGTCAAATACACAGTACAGCGTTATCAGTCTCGTTAGTCAGCATCTCTTTAGATCCTCAGACCTCAATCATCTCATAACTGAAAATTTGTTCCCTTTTGTCAATCCCTCCCTATTTCTTCCGACTCCTGAATTCAGTTCAGTTCAGCTCAGTCGCTCAGTTGTGTCCGACTCTGCGACACCATGGACTGCAGCACAGGCCTCCCTGTCCATCACCAAGTCCCGGAGCTTACTCAAGCTCATGCCCACTGAGTTGGTAACACCATCCAACCATCTCATCCTCTGTCGTCCCCTTCTCCTCCTGCCTTCAATCTTTCCCAGCATCAGGGTCCTGTCAGATGAGTCAGATCTTCGCATCAGGTGGCCAACGTACTGGCGTTTCAGCTTCAACATCAGTCCTGCCAGTGAATATTCAGGACTGATCTCCTTTAGGATGGACTGGTTGGATCTCCTTGCAGTCCAAGGGACTCTGAAGAGTCTTCTCCAAAACCACAGTTCAAAAGCATCAATTCTTCAGCACTCAGCCTTCCTTATAGTCCAAATCTCACATCCATACATGACTACTGGAAAACCATATCCTTGACTAAGATGGACCTTTGTTGGCAAAGTAATGTCTCTGCTTTTTAATATGCTGTCTAGGTTGGTCATAACTTTCCAACTCCTAGCTCCTGGCAACCAGTCTTCTACTCTCTATTTCTATGAGTTCAACCTTGTATTTGTTTGTTTGTTTAAGATTCCATGTATAAGTGATACCATACAGTATTTGTTTTTCTTTGCTTGGTTTATTTCACTTAACAGAATGCCTTCCAGGTTCAACCATATTGTCAGAAAAGACAGTATTTCCTTCTTTTTGTTAAGGCTGAATAGTGTTCTCTTGTATATATACCAAGTTTTATTTATCCATTCATCCTTCAATGGACACCTAGGGTAATTCCATTCCTTGGTTATTGTGAATAATGCTGCAGTAAACATGGAAGTTACAGACACCTCTTGGAGATAATAGTTTCATTTATTTTGAACGGACGTCTAGAAGGAGGATTTCTTGAACACACGGTAGTTCTATTTTTGATTTTTGGAGGAAACTTTATATTCTTTTCCATGGTGTATGTATCAATTTACATTCTCAACAATATTATGTTTTGTACACTTGTATACTTTTATATTCTCAACAATGTACAAGGGTTCTCTTCTCTCCACATGCTCGCCAACATTTGTTATCTCTTGACCATTCTAACAGGTGTGAGGGGATATCTCATTGTGCTTTTGACTTGCATTTCCATATTTTTTATTATTCATTTTTAATTGGAAGATAATTGCTTTACAATGTTGCATTGTTTTCTATTTTACACATGGTAGTGTATATATGTCAGTGGCATTTCCCTATTAAGGACAGTGATGTTTTCATATACCTATCGGCCATTTGTAAGTCTTTATTGAAGAAAGGTCTACTCAGGTACTTTGTCCACTATTTAATTGGTTTGGTTTGATTGATTTACCTATTGATGTTGAGTTGTATGAGTTCCTTATATATTTTGAATGTTAACCTCTTATCAGATATGTGGTTTGCAAACATTTTCTCCCATTTCATGGGTTGCCTTTTCATTTTGTTGATGTTTTTCTTTTCATTGCAAAAGCCTTTTACTTTGATGTAGCTCCACTTGTTCTTTTTTGCTTTTGGTGTAAAATCCAAAAAAAAAAAACAAAACAAAAAAAAAACAAAAAACCCCACCAAGGTCAATGTCAAGGAGCTCTCTATGTTTTGTTCCTAGGAATTTATTTCAGATTTTAAATTTGTTTTAATCCATTTTAATTTAATTTAAGTAAGGTGTAATGTCAGGACCCAGTTTTCTTTTTTGTGTGTTACTGTCCAATTTTCCCAAAACTATTTATTATAGATACTGCACTTTCCCCACTGTATGTTCTTGGCTCACTTGTCATAAATTAATTGAACATGTGTGCATGGGTTTACTTCTGGGTTCTCTATTCTTTCTTATTGATCTATGTTTCTATGCCAATGTCATACTGTTCTTATTACTATAGCTTTGTAATACAGTTTGAAATCAAGAAGTATAATGCCTGCAATTTTATTCTTTCTCAAGATTGTTTTAGCTTTATAGGTATTTTTCAGTTTCATGGAAATTTTAGGATTGCCTTCTATTCTGTGAAACTATCATGGGATATTTGATAAGAATTGCTCTGAATTTGCAGATTGCTTTGGGTAGTATATGCATTTTAACAATAGTTGTTTTTCCAATCCATGAACCCAGAATATCTTTCCATTTATTTGCTTCTTTTTTTTTTTCCCAATAATGTCTTACAGTTTTCATTATATAGATTTTTAGCTTCTTGGTTAAATTTATTCCTAAGTATTTTTTTTTTGATGCTATTGTAAATAGGATTATTTTCTCAATTTCTCTTTCTTATGGTTTGTTGTTAGTGTATAGAAATGCAATGACTTTTGTATGTTGATTTTGTATTCTGCAAATGTACTGAATTCATTTCTTAGATTTAATAGTTTTTGTGTGTATGGAGTCTTCAGTGTTTTATATAAGTTGCAGAGACAATTTTTCTTCTTTTCAGTTTAGATATACTTTATTTCTTTTTATTGCCTACTTACTATGGTTAGGACTTCCAGTACCATGTTGTATAAAAGTGAAGGTGGCCCCCTTGTTTTGATCCTGATCTTAGAGAAAATACTTTCAGTTTTTCACCACCAAGTATGGTATGAACTGTGGGCTTATTGTGTATGGCTATCATGCTCAGGTATGTTCCCTTTATACCCCAATTGTTGAACATTTTTATTTTATCATGAAGGGATGCTATATTTTGCCAAATGCTTTTTCTGCATCCATTAAGATGTATAATTTTTATCCTTCATTTTGTTAATGTGGTATGTTAATGTGTTGTATTACATGTATTGATTTGCAGAGGTTGAAATATTCTTACATCAATGGAGTATATCCCACTGGATCCTGGTATATGATCCTTATAATGTACTGTTGAATTCATTTTGCTAATATTTTGTTGAGAATTTTTACATCTATGCCCATTAGGGATATTGTTCTTTGATTTTCTTTCTTACAGTTTTGGTATCAGGGTAATGTTGGTTCTGTAATATGCAGGTGTTAGTGTTCCTGCCTCTCTTAGAGTTTAAGAGTTTGGGAAGGATTGGTATTAATTACTTAAGTGCTTGATAGAATTCACTGATGAAGCCATCTTTTGTTTATTGAGAGGTTTTTGACTGCTGATTCAAGCTCCTTACTAGTAGTTGATCTGTTCAGATTTTTGTGTCTTTATGATGTTTCTAAGAATTTATCCATATTTTTCTAGGTTTTCCAATTTGTTCATGTAAAACTGTTCATAGTAGTCACTTTTGATCATTTGTATTTGTGTAGTATCAATTGTAATGTCTCCACTTTCATTTATAATTTGTATTTTTGTTTATTTAAAATAAACAGCTCTAATTTTTATTGATTTTTAAAATCAAAAGAGAAATCAAACCTACATACTAAACTTATGGGATTCAGCAAAACCGTTTCTTTTTTTTAAATTAATTAATTTATTTTACTTTACATCATTGTATTGGTTTTGCCATACCTTGACTTGAATCCGCCATGGGTGTACATGTGTTCCCCATCCTGAACCCCTCTCCTACCTCCCTCCCTATCCCATCCCTCTGGGTCATCCCAGTGCACCAGCCCCGAGCATCCTGTGTCATGCATCGAACCTGGACTGGCGATTCGTTTCACATATGATAATTTACATGTTTCAATGCCATTCTCCCATATCATCCCGCCCTCGCCCTCTCCCAAAAGACTGTTCAGTACATCTGTGTCTCTCTTGCTGTCTCACATACAGGGAGCAAAACCATTTCTAAGAGGGAATTTATAGCACTAAATGCCTACCTTGAGGAAAAAAAAAAAGATCTCAAGGAAACAATCTAACTTTACATCTCAGTGAACTAGAAGAAAGAATAACAAACTAAAAATTAGTAGAAATAAGTAACAAGGACCAGAAAGGAAATGAAATGTATAAACTTTTAAAAATGTAAAACTTAGGTTTTACTCACAGGCGGTACATTAACAGGCTGCTGACTAGATTTGGCCCTCGGGCCATAGTCTGCTGACCTTTTTAGTTTCTAAAGACCGGTTTCCTAGAACACAGAGTCAAGTAGGGTATAGAGTGGTTCTAGAAGAGCAAATGAAAAATATCTAGACTTAGTCATAATCAAAGATGGCTTATTCAAATGAGGATCCTAACAAGATCCACACATTGCATTTAGTAGCCATGTCTATTTATTTGATAAACTCTCCCCTCTATTCTTGATAAGTATCACTGATTTTTTAGTAAAGAACACATTTTGTCCTGTAGACAAAAGTGATTGTTTTCTTGTGGTATCTTTCAATGTATTTCTTTATTGTCTATATTTCCTACAAACTGTTAAATTTGAGGCTTGATTTAATTCAGATTCAAACTTTCAGGAAATAATAATTCAAAGCTGGTGCTATACACTTCCAATTATATCATATCATGAAGAATATGTTTCTGACTATCCTACTTCTCCTTATACTAAGATTATCAATGAGTTCATGTTGCTATCAGCCATGTCTCCAATATTAAATTGTCTATTAAACATATGTCTGCTATTTTATAGCATCCATTAATGATTATTTTCTATATCCATTACTTCATGAGATTTATAAAACTCATGTTAAGTGGTATTTTTAATTCCATAAGTCCTTCTGCATTTATTAGAATTATTCTGTAAAGATTTTCATTCTTTATTAACTTGGTTACCTTAAAATATAAAGCCTATTAGAAATGCAGGATAAGCACTTGATTATTTTCCTTTATCAGTTTTAACAGTGTTCTGGCAATCTTCAGTAGTGATCATTGAGCTTTTAAAAAAACAGTATTTTGAAATTTAAAAATACTTTTTATATTTATTTAAAATATACAGACAAATCCACAAATTTAAAATAAAGCATACATATATATAGTATATAAAATCATTGCAAACATCATCTTTGTGTTCTTTACACTATTCCATTTTAGGCAAAGGGACACTTTTTAATGTTAGCTTCTGTGTCTTTTTGTGTGTGTGTCTTGAAGCAATAGAAAATTTATCCTCTCACAGTTTCTAAGGCCAAAAGTCAACATGTAGGCACTGCTGCACTCTCTCCGGAGGCTCCAGGGGATATTCGTCAAGTCATTTTGAGGGGTGTCCTCTGCCTTTTTGGGCTCCTGGTGACTTTATCGTTCCTAGATTTGTAAATGTGTCACTCTGATTGCTGCCTTTACAAGCTCTTTGCATCTTTGTGTCTATTCTGTGTGTTTCTTGTCATATGAACACTTGCCCTTGAATTTGGGGCCCATCCAGATCATCATGGGATCTTTAACTTAGTTACATCTGCAAAGACCAGTTTTTCCAAATAATATTGCATTCACAGGTTCTGGGGATTAGCATGAGGACATATACTTCTGAGGCTACCATTCAACCCTCTTCAAATATCTTTTTATGATCTATTTTGTGATAGTTGTTTAACTAACAGAAAAAAAAAAACTGTTTTGTAAACTGTTTTTTTAATGTATTACAAACTATAATATTGCAAATATAGGAACACTAATTGACATTTTGCTTTATATAAACATAACACGGTAAAAGTTTACTAGTGACCTAAGAAATTTAAAATGATCAAATCAATGGCAATAAATAACCAAAACCTTAAAAAAAAAAAGTTAGTTTACTAGTGCAATTATTTAGTTTCCTACAACTACTTGGTACTACATTTTTATTCATCAGGGAACGAAAAAAGGTAATAGGGTCAGAGTTAATAAAATAATGAATAATATTGTTTTACTTCTATTCAATAGAAGGAACTTGAATTGGCTTGTTGCACCTTCAAAGATTCAGTTCTACTGTCTATTGTAAATTTCCTATTCCAATGGTGTACCACCACATTTATATAATTGAATGGCTTATCCATTCTGTAATAGCGCAAAAGAGTTGGAAGATACAGAAGCACAAGATGCATTTTCTCTATACCTTTTGGAAAATGAGAAAATGTTAAATGTTTTGTTTGAAATCAGTATGCATCTGTTTCAAAGAATCACCAGTTCCAAGAAAAAAAAAAAAAATCTTGTCAAACAGAGAAGCATTTTACGTTGCCAAAACCGGACTTCATCCCTCAGTATCACCGTAGTGACGGCAATGTGGGCTCCTGTGTCCTCTTGGTGTCTTTCTCTCTTTCTACCAGAGCAACACATCTCAGGCTTATCTTATGCATTTCCTGTTCAGGCTCTGAAATCCAGAGTTGCCCCCAGCAGTTCTTGTTTCCTTTAGAAGGAAATATTTGAAGATTAAAATTTGGGTGCTAAGGATGCTTACTCTTGTGTTGTCACTGTTTCTAGGCTTTATTTCCCTTAAAAATAAGGTATCTATTGCTTATTTTTTATAATACTGGGTGAACTTATATCACAGAAAACTAGCTAATCTGATCACATGGACCACAGTCTGTCCTAACTCAAATGAAACTAAGCCATGCAGTATGGGCCACCCAGGACAAATGGTCCATGGTGGTCTGACATAATGTGGTCGACTGGAGAAGGGAAGGCAAACCCTTCAGTATTCTTGCCTTGAGAACCCCGTGAACAGCATGAAAAGGCAAAAATAGAGGACACAGAAAGATGAACTCCCCAGGTTGGTAGGTGTTCAATATGCTAAGAGAGATCAGTGGAGAAATAACTCCAGAAAGAATGAAGAGACAGAGCCAAAGCAAAAAAACAATACCCAGTTGTGGATGTGACTGGTGATAGAAGAACGGGTCTGATGCTGTAAAGAGCAATAGTTGCATAGGAACCTGAATGTTAGCGTCCATGAATTCAAAGCCAAAAAATGGAAGTGGTCAAACAGGGAGATGGGCAAGAGTGGAAACATCGAATTCTAGAATCAGCAAACTAAAAATGACGTGGAATGGGGAATTTAACTCAGATG